>NC_037590.1:31711779-31766698 GCF_003073045.1 Pomacea canaliculata | reverse complement strand
AGGAACTTTAATCATTTTGGTGGGGTTTGCTTAGTGGACTACATATTTGTGTTGTGTGCATTAATTCGCGATGTTTAAAGTGTCAGGTAATTAGTGGCGGCGGCTTTATATGGTCAGTTCCTTAGGGGTTTTGTTGGCATTATGCACTCTATCTAAACCTTCATCATTTGGTGATCATCTGTGCGTTGCATAGACAAGGTGACAGAAGTATTGGGCTGTAGATGCACATTGGTAAATTGAGGTGTCCTCTTTTTTTTCTTTGTCTCTCTTAACTAGAAGTCAGGGTAGTAAACAAGGCAGCATAGGCTGAGTAGTAGAATGTGCAATGTTCTTGGTACAGTGTTTTAGAAGCTGGTGAGGTATGGAAAGAAATGTATGGATTTTCAACTATTCTTTTTAAATTAAAAAGATTGGTATGAAAGTTGTACAGAAGCAGATTGCGATTTAGCACGAATGGGAGGCTGCTGGTGCTTGTTTAAGGCAGTGTGGATTGAATGAATTATGAAATATAGGCAAAGAACATCTCAATAAGAAATATATAATATGATGTGTGATGTAATGGAGAGTGAGCACAATGTGACTTTAACAAGGAGAGTGAGTAATGGAAGCTGGATGACTGAGAAGTGGTGTACAATCGGGACATAACACTTTGTTCTTAAAAAGACGTAAAATATACTACACTACTGTACTCATGTTATTTTCAAAATAAGTCACAATCGAAAGTCATAACACAAGATGCCAAAAGGGCAGTTCAGTGCTTAGTAGTGGTTGATTATGCTGTGCTAAAAAAAGGAATGTTCACATGTTGCTAGTAGTGCTGAATCACAGATCTTCACAGTAAAAGAATGATTTGTTCCCTCAAGTTTTATTATTTAAATTTATAAGGTTGTGCAGTAAGTGCATTTCTATGAATGATTTCTGTTGTAACCTTAAATTGATCTAAATATTGTTAACAGACCGCATTGTTATTGGCACATATGTATTGTGGAACATTGTCTCAGGTGCATGCAAAGTGTCTGTTGTTTGATGAAGCATTTTAGTATTGAATTTTTTGTTGCCATTGGTCACCACTTCTCTTGACAGTCTCCATGTTTGTGTGTTGTGTTGTGTGTTGTGGTTGTGGGTTGTGTGAGATTTGTGGGTGTGTTTGTTGTTAGGTATGAGTCGTATCGATGAGTGGGGCAATAGCATGTTTAGTCGAACGTGCGATTTTTTTTGTTGGGAAGTATGCTTTATGATAATTCAGATTGAAATCTAGTGGTTCATTGTGTAGTTGAGAATGGTTTTCTTTAGTGTGAAGTTTTATTTTGGTGATCAAGTCAGTTTGATATGTTATTCATAATGTATGTAGGTTCAGTGAGCTGCAGTTATAGTATTGTTCACTGTCAGGAAAATATAGAGAATCATTTCTCTGTGCAAATCAGCTTTAAATTCTTCGCTGGTGATTATGTTTGTTTGGTTTTGAAAAGTTATAATTATTTACTTATATGGGTAGTTTTTGCTACATAGCTGCTAGGGGGGCCCGGTGCCAGACTATAGCTAAGTCCATTTAAAGGTTACAGTAAATTTACAGCTGCATTGTGAGGACAACTACTTTTGCAGTTTCTTTAGTTGATGCTTCTGGTTAATTATTTTTTACCATTTTCTTCATAATGTTTCTCACTTTTGTATAGCTACACACTCCAACTTTTTTGTTAAGTGCTCTCAATTAGAAAGTAAATGCAGGACTTTGAGAGTGAAAATATTTAGATACTTTGAGGCTTACATATTTAGGGCCGATGTTTTTCATGTTAGCCTGCTTACAAAGAGCTATATCCAAGAAACTTTCTTTAGAGAATTTTTTTTTCCATCGTAAGTTGAAACAGGGTGTCTTGATGAAGTTTATTTTACTTAATGGGTGTAACTGGGCCATAGCAAAATTTCATGGATAAGCTGATTTGTAATGGTGCTGAAAGTGTTTAAATCTGTGGTTATAATCTTATGATTCCACAGTTCTGTTGGAGAAATATGCCTTAGAAAAATGCTCATCTTTGCTTAACTAAAACATTTATTCATTGAAATTTTGGGATCTGTTTTACGTTGCATTATCATGCGGTCATAAGGTATTGGAAACTGAATTTTCAGTTAACATTAAGCGGATAGGTATGGATTAAGTGAGAGAACAATTGGCTTTTTTGGCTTTTTTAGGTTCTTTGGCATTTACATAAGCAAATGGCATTAGCTTTTGACATATAAGAAGGTTCTGAGACATGTTCTGGTTTGGTGGCCATTTTTTTCAATCATTATTGTATAGCGGTTACTTTTGTAAACACTAACATAATCTTTGTCAATCATTTTAAATTAAAAAGTTTCCATAAGTGAAATTTGAACTATAAAAAGAGAAGAGTTGGCAAGTTTGCAAGTTAATGCTATAAAGGTTTTTAGCGACAGAAGCTGCCTAAGTAAGATAAATAGAGTCTTGCGTCTTTTGATCTGCGAGTTAATTTCCTACTTTTACTTTGAATTTTCAGCTTTGTATTTTGGAAAGACAAAATAGTGTTCTTATTATTGAAATAATTTTGTGCTTTTAATGTTTTATGCTACCGATGCTGTTTATTAAATTTTCTATGAAGTGGTTTTCCTTTGAAATTAGGTATTTTGTTTTAGTAAGATTTAGTATTTTGCATTTGAAAATATTTGAATAAGTCAGATCAATGATGTTGTTATAGTCTATATTCGTGCAGAATCATAATTGATTTTTTCCATAAATTTGAACACACATTTCCCTTATTTTAAAAGAAAAGTGATTGTAGAATGTAAAGTTTTCACAGGGTTAACATCATTTTTGGACTTGGTGTTTATTTCATGGTTTTGGAAAACTGAAATGCGTAAATACTTGGGCATAATGCTAACCACAAAAGAAAACAAGACTGCTTTTGGGCGAAATGGTTGCGTGTTTAAGGTCGGGATTTATCGATGGCTTAATCTTTAGTTTTAAACTGTACATGCAGGGCTATTGTCTAATGGATGAATTTGTTTTGCAAATTTGTTAACAAGGTATTTGATCCTTTATTCCTGTGACATGGGTTTGGTACGGTGGTGTGTGGGTGAGGTGTAAAATTTACGCATACAGACATAGAAAAGTATATGTGTTGTTGGATTGCTCCTTTTTCCACATGATGTTAGAACCTAGGAGGCTTGGCATTCATCGATTTATAAAGATGTTTGTTTGGTGCTTCTGCTGCTGCTGGTAGATGAGACAAATTACACGCATTCCACAGCCTTTATTTTTGTGCTGAATTCTATATGCTGTCTCCTTACTGTCTCACACTTGTGGTATGGCATCCGTCTCGCATCTTTTCTTTCTATATGGCCTTTGAAGAAATTTTTAAAAGAATGATGATTAATATTCAGCCCATATGTTTTACACCAGCACAAATGCTGATTCCTTATCCTTCTCATGGTGACACAAAGTAGGGTTGTATCATGCGTGTGTCTTGGATTGTGAGACATTTTGTGATATGGAAATCAAATACATTCATTGTATTAAGGTATGATGTTACAGTTCATTGTTTACAAACGTGCACCACACTCAGCAGTCTAAATACTCTCTGAAACCTCAAATTTGTTTCATGTACTGTGAACAAAAATTATAAATTCTTTTCATTTAACTAGGTTTTTGAAATTAAGCTAATCGACAAGATGACATTAAAGCATGCTAAACCAGACTCTGTTTCGGGGGGAGGCAGGGAACCTTATAATTAACCTTTTCTGTTGTACAAGCATATCGGTCACAAATGTAAGATTTACCTGCACATGGAGTGATAAATTTTTTGAACTGCTGAACTTTGATAGACTAAATATAAGAGAGGAATAATTCGTGGTTGCAGGTTTCACCATCACTGTAGACTGTGAAACAGTTACTATAAAATGTCATTCAAAGTCGGTAAGATAGATAAACTGCATAAACTGACAAGCACACAAAATAACGGGCCATTTCATTTACACGATCTCCTCCTCATACATACAAATCATTTGGCACCTGCAGCAATGTTTCAAAAAACAATTTTGAAAATGAAAACCAGCTTTTATTATAAATCACATACTTAGTTTAAAAAAAAAACCAATGAAGTTCCCATAAACATCAGATTTCTAAAACCTTGTGTATATAATCTGACATGAGAATTTAGCAGTTCAAAATTAAATTGCATCATTTAAGCATATACATAAACTATGCAAGAATGATTTAAGTTAATTATATTTGCCAAAGCAATAACAAGAATATATGTTAACGAAAAAAATTAAAAGACTAAGAGAATCTTCTGAAAATAACCACAAAAAATTTTCCTCCCTTCTGGTCTTCACCTGCCATATAAATAAGTTTTAACAAATTCAGTATGCAATTAAAATATTGTGGTCCTAACCTGAATGCAAATTATATTATTAAAGGCAAATAGTAACTTTAAAACTTGGGAAACTGCATCAGTTACGCATTCTCTCTGCTCACAAAATGAGACAGTATGTATTGTAAGTTAGTACTAATTGCTTTTTTCCAAGTGTTTTAAAACAATTATCATTGCTATTTTAACCACGAATCAATAAATGCTCTTTGGGGTTCAGTATACACCAAAATCATCAATGTAGTTTGAGTTTTTGATACGTTTACATTCTTGAAAAAGATGAAGGCTATATAGAATGGGAAGTAATCCTGGAGGCAAAAGCTTAACCTTTTAAAAGATTAAAAATGTAAAGGTTGTTCCCTAATCTTTTGGTCATGGGAGTGAGGTGTTACTATAGTGGCAATCCTTTTATGATTGTGCTGCCTATCCTCTTCCTTGTACCTGACTTCCAAGCTCTACAGGATCAGGTACCCATTGAACAGGTAGACTAATGGGGAAAGTGTGCTGCACTAAGTGGGCATTGAACAAATGCATGCGCACTTCTAGGTTCAGACACCTGTACTCTGGTATTGAGCTATTTCATAATTCAAACAATGAAAAATCACCAGAGTAGTGACTAGCAAGAGCAGACCCACTTTTAAACTTCACTAAAACTCCTGAAAAAATTACTTCAGCTTGAAATAACAGTCTCGCTTCCTGAGTTGCTTGAGAAAAAAAAAAACAACCCAATAATAACAGCCAGAACCTCTTGTAGCCTTTTACTCTCTCTAAAATGAAAGTCTAGGTAACCTACGGTTTGTTGGCCACTTTGTTTTTGGCAGAAAGAAAAATTTAGCATGCAGAAAATATTAAACTTATATTAATTATGAATATACCTATCTGAATAATACAATGAAACACCATTAAATTGCATTTACATGTAGTTCTTATGGTTGTAAGATGTTTTTTATTGGAATCTAAAAAGGTTTTAATGACTTGTCAATTTGGTTTCACCCAATTCAAATAATACTAATCGTTCAAAGTAATGGTTGCATGAGCTATACTCTAGCTAATGCTGTTGATTTTTTTTTATCAAGTATTAGCCTTGATACAGAAGAAAACTAAAAATGGTTTACACTACCCTTAGGCATACATATAAACATCATAACTATGTTTTATTGAGAAATGGATACCATAATGATAATCATTTAGGTAAAGTTGTGTGCACGACAAGGACCTTAAGTGAATCAGTGAGGTGATTTAAGCTGCGGATCTGACACCTAAATAACATAAAAGAAAAAGTATTTTTAAAAAAATAAAATTCACTTTCTTTCAAATCACATTCATTTAGGACACAAAAGACATATGCTATGTAATATCTTTATAAACTACTTAAGTACTTACAGAAATCTAATCCTCTGTTCATAACAGTATGAATACTTAGTTTTGCTCCTTGAGGTCAGTGAAAACTACTGCTCTAGCCATTCCAATCATTGCATTAAATGACTCTAGACTTTACTGTTAAGCTGGGCAGCCTGTGTAAGTCTGTATTTGAGAATATCTTCCCAGAACTGTGCCAGAACAGGAAAGCAGAAGTATGATAAGATGCACCATTGATGATGGAACCAATGTAGTCAAACAGCCTGCAAAATTGTCAACCCAAATACACTTTTGTAAATGGTCACTATAGAGCAAAGACTATGCATAGTCTTAACAAACTATATTTTGGCTATAAATAAATTACTATTAGGCACAACTTGACCAATGAACTAAACTCCATTTTTAATGATACACATTTTATATATAGTACCTGCAAATACACACATTATCAAGACATCTTTTTATCTTTAGCACTTTAATAATCATGGAAAAATTACCTGGAAACAGCCTCTCTGGAAATTTTGATATGTAGAATGCTAGTGCAGTGATCCCAGTAGATACATTGTTGTGACTTGGGGAAAGAAAAGCTATGAAAAAAAACAGCCTATTTTAGCTGTAAGTTGGAATGTTGTAAACTAATCACAATTTGTAATGCTAATTTTAAAGGTAAACTGTCAAGGCAATGCAAAACTGATTTCTGATAAAATATAATCAGAAAATTTATATCAATTGTCTCTTTCTGAAAATGATATAAAAAGAATGAAGCAAATGAAAAAAACAAAGAAATAAAGGCAGTCTCTTACAATTATGTGGAGTGTTTATAGCCTCAATTATCTTGCAGCCAGCTGGAGTGCTACAGTGCCTCCCAACACCTGTCAAGTACTCATTCTACAGCTGATTAACCGGGGAAAATATGCTGTGTATATTTACATATAGGTGTATGTAAAATTAGCCAGTTTTCACACCTTCAGATTTTGATACCATGCTGTAACTACTAGGCTGTCTTTTGTAAAGCATATTATTGATTCAGATGTAATCACATACTCTTTGGAAAATCTGAGAAAAAAAGTTACTGCACTGCACAATCTTGCTGGAAAATCCACCACTAAGGTAGACCCAATGGATTGTGGGAACAATACGTAACTGCCAGGCCAACATAAACTGCATGCGCAAGTAATACCAACGTGCTGTGAAGAAATATGGTGAAGTTGAAACCAAAGTGTTGAAACTGTTAGGACTGTGATGGCAAGAATGTAGATATCACGCCATATCTGAAAAGACAGCAAATATAAATCAACCCTCTTATTGGTACTGAAAGATAACAAAACTGAAAAAGAATTGTGTTCTGTTGCTACTTTTTTCAGTTTGGTGCAGAAGATATGTATGTGTGAGAGAGAGGTGAGAGAGAGGTGGGGGAGGAGGAAGGTCACTCAAATACTCAAATATAAAACACAACAGCCAGCCTCCATGTGCAATTCCCCTATACATTTTTTTCCCTAAAACACCAACAACTTTCTAGCAGAAAGTAACATGTGTCTCATCGCAAAGCTGTCTGCTTTGTCCAGGAATTCATTTCTATAGAAATTAAAAGTTAACACTGTCCTATAGCCATTAAGTAAAGAAGATATAGTAAAAATATTGACTTTAGTATGGGAGTAAGCAAATAAGACCTAACATCATCTTGAAATCCAGCGTACAGAATGGTATATACATGTATAGCAATTGTTTATAATTATGTTGATATGTATCTGGCAGATTTATGTCCGTTTTATGTTCGTACACTATTTATGTTCATACACTAATAGCAATGCATAGAAGCACACTTTTTACAGAGGACAAGAAAAATGCTT
Organism: Pomacea canaliculata; assembly: GCF_003073045.1. Lineage (NCBI taxonomy): Eukaryota > Metazoa > Mollusca > Gastropoda > Architaenioglossa > Ampullariidae > Pomacea > Pomacea canaliculata. The sequence goes on along the minus strand of NC_037590.1, from coordinate 31,759,110 downwards.
ATATAAATACTTACAGATATACAATAAATGCATAGTGAACTGCAGGCATATAACCTATGATGCTATTGAAACCCCAGTCATATCCACCCTGCAGCCAGCGTCTGCTTGCGCGTTCTGAATGACAGCAGAAAATATGGAAGCCCGTGGAACACAGCATGCAGAACTGCAAGAAAACACAGCACTGCATGTTTCACCAAAACTCACACAAACTAAAAAAAACTGAATTACAAAGTTCTATGATGCAGAATATGGAAAAGATGCAAATAAAAATTAAGAATTACTTCTCATTTTACTGCCTATTGTAAAATATTCCAGCAATATCTCTGGTACAATATCAAGTTATTTTACACAAGTTATGTTTTCATAATTTTAAATTGTAAAAGTACAAGAAAATGTAATTAGGAATCTGATCAGAGCAAGTATAGTTACCTGGAAGCAAAGAAGAGCAATTGTCACATAAAGTGATCAATTGTCTCCCCTCTGAGTGTGGAATGCAATAAGATTGTCATATAGTGTCAGGACAAGAAAAACGAGAAACCCAATCAGATGTGACCAGATGTTAGTGTTTCATTATTCCAAACAAACAAACTGTAAACAGAAAAAAGTAAATACAATAAATGCTCTTTTGCTGCTAAGTGTGATCAATTAAAATTATGTTAAATAATTTTCCAAACAGTGTACAGCTTTAAATTGTGAGAAAGATTTATGAACGTGCATCAAAATATAAACTGGATTTGTGTGGAGATGAAGAGATGCAATCAGTGATGTATTGTAGACATTTACATTATTTTGAAATGTTATTAAAATGTCTAATGCACATAGCCACAGACATCACCTCAGTTTAGAGATCATATGTGGGATGGATTGCAAAGTGATGCAAAGTACTGTCGTAAGCATAGTAAAGACTTAACAAACCTTTTCACGCAGAGACCAAAAGGCAGAAAAACCGGTAGCCATCAATTACCCATGGGTTGCCTTTCAGAAAGTCTGGAATCTCACTATATCGAAAAAGCTTAATTTCCTCAGGGTACTGTTCACATATGCCGGTACTGCACGCTGCTTCTCCATGGTCATCAATCTCGATGTCCAAGACATGGTATTTGATTTCTGCTTTCTTACTTTGTGACGTCTGTCTAATCTTTACTGCCTCGAGTCGATTCGGATGCATCGTGCACACAATGACAGTTCGCCGCAGCTATGTATGAGGCTAACATAAATTTATTGATACCGGTCCATTGACACTGCCATCGCGGACAATGATAACAGAATTAACACGTGCGCTGTAGCATCCAGCATTTTTTTTTTTTTAGCAAAATAGCTGAGCCGACAAAACGCGGCCTGAGCTGACATGCCACGAGTACGCTATCTCATCTAACTGTTGACACAACTCCTGGCTATTGTGACAGGTAGCGGCGACGGAAGGTCCGGCATTTTGACTCCGCTCCTGGGGAGCGAGCTTAGCAACCACACAAATACGAAACAGCCAATCCAGCTAAGGTGCTGCTTGAGCAAGAATATTAAGCAGATAATTTTGAATAATTACAGGTTTTCTTATATAACATATAAGATTTTTCTTTTTCATTTTAGGTAATGCAGCGGCCAAAAATATTCACTTAGTTCTTTCCCTGTCTCCATTGTACACTAAAGTACAATAACTCTGTTGGGTCAAGTTCACATTATTATTGATTACTCCCCTTTGGAAAAGTGAGATTTTCATATGAATCAATGTAAATCAAATTAATTCGTTCTAGACACTCCAAAATGCCTATCAATACATATGTACCCTGACTGACGGTTTCCCTCGGTCATATATAATTATTTCACACATATTCATAGAGAATAAATATAGTGTTTAATGCTAAAAACAATAAGAAATCGAATTTAAAATGAATATAAAAGACTAATGTAAAGAGCTGATGGCTCTGAAAACTTTCTTCGGTCCCGTTATGGAGCCATGATGGAGCTTAAAGGAAAGTGTTAACTTATTATCAAGGAAAACAGTGAGATATCTTTAGTATATGTGATTTTATTTTACGTGCGTCGGATCATTTTGAAACTGAAAAACGCAAAACACATTACAGCGAATACTGTATAAGCAGTAATCACTTACTGTACGTTACTGTGATGATCACACGAGAAACAACGCCACACTGAGAAGGATAACACGTGGGTCACCCTTTGTTTTCGCAAAATTAGCAGCGAGGTCATACCGACAAAATCCGAGTCAACCAACGAAAACTGTCTAAAACCGAGGTTTCCCAGCCTGCAAGAACTCTTGCATGGGTCCCTCATGGGACCTCTTCGGGAAGAAAGTTGGGTCCCTCTCGGGTTTTGGAGCCGGGACCCTAAGGGGACCTCGTAGGGAATTCCCACGGGTTGCATGTTTTTCCCACGAAAGACCCACCCACCTTCCACCAAAAAACCATTGCATACCCACCGATCGCCATGAGAAGTCGTGTTTTACCATCAAACTCCCAACTCCCTCTTGCTGCATTCCTCACACTTTCTCACTTTTACTTACACTGGTACACAGGCTTGCACACCATGAAGAAAACATTCAAGCTTTTCAAAGTCTCGTTCCTCAAACGCATAAATAGTAGGCAAGAGATATCATTAAACAATTTTATTATTACACCAAAAAACTATTTTAACAGTTTACATTATTTAAAGCATTAAAATTGTTTTTGAACATAAGCATTCATCCAATTATTTACATAAAAATTGCAGTCAATAATTTTTACCCCATGAAGTTATTTTTGAAATAAATATTTATAACATAAAGTCAAACAATTTTACATAAAAGATAGAAAAATATGACACCCAAAAATCGATCCATGAGTGGTGGAATCCTGTAGAAGAAGAAAAAAGTTTACAATGCATTTACATATTTTAATTTTGCTGTGAAAGTAGAACTAACCTCTCACATAGATGAAAGCTTAACTCTTCTTTATGCACTCAACACGGGTGGCCGATTTGCCCTGCTCACTTGTTACGCAGTATTACATTGGCTTATGCATTGTTGTAATTTTTTTAGGCCTTTACAGCTCGTGGTTTAAAAGAAAAAAATTAATAAATAAGATAGTTTAGGCCTTTATGAACACAATTATCTCCCTTACATGACGAAGGCGTACGTTTGAACGAAAGTCTCGCGATATTCTACTACCTGTCCTTTTCTGGTACACATTGCGAACATCATGCATCTGAAACGTCGAATAACAAAGAAAGAACATCCCAGAGGATATTCCTGCTTCAGATGAAGGAGAATTTGACCACGAATGGTGTAAAATGGTTTTCATCTGCTCCGAATTTTTGTTTGAAATGTGTAAAAAAAAAAAAAAAAATTTCCAAACTTCACATAATATACTAATTTTGGTTGGATTATCATAAAAGTGAGTTCACGAGCAAGATTACGGTAAAATTGTTCCACTTCTACACATTTTGATCTGTCATAATCAATTTAATATGCTGTTCTATCTTGTTTAGTTATTTTTTAATAATTTTTTGAAAAAGGGTAAATTCATGCGTACAGGGGGGTTTGAACCGCCTTTAGCCTTGTGTAAAAAGAAGAGTTAAAGCTTTCATAAATCTACTCATTACTAGAGAGATTACAAGACTTGAACAGAGTGAATAAAAAGATTTTTAAACGGTAATGTCTTGATGGCCATTTGTGTGTATAAGAAGTTTTGGATAATATCTGAAAGTAACCAATTAATCTTTAGTACAAAAAGTAAAGTAAATAGGCCTACTGAATAAATCACGAAGAATAAAACAATGCTCAATTAATATTTTAACTTGACAAACTCATTTTGTAATTCACCACATTAGATGGCATCACCTTCGAATCATTCCTCAATCCATGTCTCTTGGACTGCAGCTGTGCACAAATAGAAATTGTAAGGTAGACTTAAATGCTATTGTAACACAATAATAAATTTGTAAATGTAGAGAAAATAATACTTAGATTCACTATTTTTTTAAATTGTTCGGAAACTTGTCCTTTTAAGTTCACATTGACGTACACCTCAAACAAATCAAACCAAACAAAAACTACACACCAATTAATATACTTCTCAGCTGAAGTGACTGGAAACTTTTTCCCTTTGGTTCCACTGAGCCAACTCTGAAGATAGCAGCCGTTTTAAAATTCTCTGTGCACGAGAGGTGCTGAACCTGTTAAAAAAATCTTTAGTTGTTTCCACCATGTAAAATACTACAATACAATGCGAAATAAATTAATTCACTGGATTGGATAAGTTTAAGATATAATGCTGAACCTACTCCACTGATGAGGGATCAATGGTTGCATGATGAATATAAGCTACAAACCAGACCCAGTCTCTTAATAAACCCTAGTGGGACTTCAGAGAAATAATGGCATTAAGTGATCAAATCACCAAGTTAATTAAGAGTTTAATCAAAGCTGTTCTTTATGAAAGTAGAACAATTTTAGTGGTCATAGTTAATAGACACACAGACTGCTCATTTTGACACCATGAAAGCAAGTGACAGAATTATTTTATAAATAAAATCTATGCATATAAAAATACTACATTATTTTGTACTTCATAAAATGTGTATTATTTTTAATGCAAATATACACTACCACACACATTCTTGTCAGGAGAGTTAACTTGTAAGCCGATGCTATGCTGCTGTTTGTTAAATGGTTTATCAAGACTGTAAAGCATAACATACATATTAACTGATATATTAGCTAAAGCTAACATTTAAAAAAGGTTCTAGTACTAACACATTATACTTAAATGACATACCACTTTGTTCTAATTCATTTCTTCATCAGCTCCTCTTTCCCCATATTTTGAAGAAGCAGGGTACCTGATTCAGTTTGTGAACTACATTCTGTAGTGGTTTGCTCTGCTCATCAACTTTGCTGAGAACTCTGTTCAAAAATGTATTTGAAATCAAAATGTACTTTTAGTCTTTAAAGTAATGACAAAACAAAACTATGGATGTAAGTCTATTGACAATTTTTTTAATTAACAGAAAATGTTTAGAATGGATATAATAAGGATGTGCATGTAGACCACTAAAAACACAAAACCTGTGCTTGTATAGTGATCCTGATGAAATCATAGAGGGAGACAAAATAAACTTACTGGTAAAATTCACTGAGCCAGACCTAGTCAGTGTGATCTGCAATTAAGATTGTTATAATTAGTTCTTTTGTAAATCATGTAAAAATAAACTGAAAAAATGGCATGCAGCATTTTAAAGACAAAGAAAATATGTGATCAGATAAGTGATTGTAGAAATGACAGACTTTGACAAAGTTCATTGCATAGCTTTGGATTTCATACATTTTGTTTTAATTTCAAAGTGTTTAAGTACAAAAATAAAATTCTTTCTTTTGCTTTGCATTAATTTTCCAAAATTTTAGTTGTTCAGAAAAGCAATGTGATTGTCTCGTTGCTTTCCCCTAGAATGCACCAAGACGGACACAAACGTTTGGTAATGCCGCACCACTGTTATTGAGAAAGCAGACGAATTTCAAGCATGACTCAATGAGTTCATGTCATAGATTTCAACTTCGAAGTTAATCATCAATGATACGAGAGATTGTGTGTGTGTGTGTACTTTACCTCTTGACTAGTTGATTTGAACCCATCATGCACTGTCCTCTTGCTTCTGCCAATCGTATTCGCGTCTCAACATTTCGTTTCTGTATTAGTAAATACGTGCAATTAGTAGGCAAGAAGATACGATTAAGCAATTTGATTATTTACAACAAGAAGGATATATGGTTAAACATTTAAATTATTTACAGCACATATAGAAGACAGCGTCATGTAAAAGCGAGTTGCTAGTGGATGTATGATACCTGCCGGGTACAACACGTGAAACATTTCACAAAAGCACTACAATATTATATATGATCATAAATTATTAATGACTATCCACTGTTATAAAAGTACAGTTGTTTTAATGGCATCTTTCACTTAACTTTAGTTAAGACTACTTCAAAATCGGCGGTGTTTCACTTGAAGATGGACGTACAGTTCAAAATGTCTGCGTGCCGGTCAAAGCTGAACCGGCCGATGTGACCTCTGATTAACCCGCAGGTACACGTGGGGGAAAAGAGGGGGGAGGGAAAGAGCGGGTGGAAGGATGCGACACGATCACGTGGCTACCAAATCGAGAGCGGCTGAAGAAAAAAAGCGCGATGGACGCGTCAATTTAGGATCGAATTACACGCTTCCAATCCCAAAGTCTCACTTCCCTATCGGGGCCGTTCAAACACCCAAAGCCCATGCAGGCTGGGATACCTTCTGGGGCCGTAGTCATGAAGCGCGATCTCGAGCAAGTCGTTGCCTTGGGGCAGCATAAAGAAACTAGAAAGATTGTCTTGTTTCTGAAGTTTTAAAGCGTAGTCCAGATCCTGAGACTGTTGTTTTACACCTGAAGCGGTGCTTATAAAGCAGCAACAAGTGTTCTGGGGTAAGAAAACATTAAGTAGTGTCCTCGAGGTCCCGTACGAACATGAATCACACACACACATGCAAACACAAAAACGCACGCATTTACACACATTTTCACGCGCGTGCACAAACGCTCTCACACAGGCAACACGTACAAATACCTACCCGCACACGCACAAGCACAGAAGAGAAATAAAAAAATGTTTGCACCTTTATTTTATCACAATCGACCATTCGTGTACATCTCTGTAGCAAATAACGTTTAAATGTTACACATTTGTAAGTTTTAAACGATAAAAGCGTTTTATTGTGAATAGTCTACCTGGCATCTAAGGAGTTGAAAATCATCATCATCGATTGGAATGTTACCTACCTCAGATGTCTGGATTTCAATTTGTAGAAGGTCATATACACCTGATATTGCTACGTGAGCAAAAATATCATAAGAACTCTACAGCAAATAAACAACAGGAATTCATTAAAATAGTTCAAAGTTTATACAAATTGTCAAAATAATTTCTTGCACGCTGTTTACGGTCTGTGTGTAACTCTAGTTAGTCACTCAACAACTCTGTACGAATTACGACAAGAAGACAGCTTAGATACCCACTGCCACGAGGTGGATCGTCAGCAGTTGGGAAAATCGCCATTTGCATCAATCACATGACATATGCTAGTTATGTCAGTGTTGGCTCAACCCCTTCGTGGATCGCACCTTCCACCCGTTCATACACAGTTAAAACTAAACTGTCACAAAAAGCAAGTTTACAAGGCAGTTTGCTAATTTGCTGGCACATGGTGAGATATATTTTAAATTATCCACATTGTCACAATAAATTATTGGAGCAATCCGTATTTTTTATACAGAGCTTACATACAACTCAGAAAGCCATGGTATGGCCTCCAGCAATGAGCAGGTTAATCACTTATGTTATTTATATTTTATGTTTTACACAAAAGGCCGAACCCATTCTGGTAGATTATATACTTGAGTAAAAGTTAAGAAATGTTTAATTGCGGTAATAAGCAATTAATTTAGCCAGGAAAAAAAATACAGGTAAACAGTACCCGTGAAATAATATATCATCGTTGTGTGTGTAAGAGAGAGAGAGTACTGTCATGGTATTCTTTGGTGATTCTTGGAATCTATTGGTGACTGAGGTAAACCGCCTTGTTAACTTAGTCCACAGTGGGTCAAGTAATAATTATAGCAAGAATACTAACCATACTTCGCTTTCTTTCACATTTTAGTAAATTCTATTTCTTTGGGTCGACTTCGATCGACGACAATTTTCTCTACTTTGACCTCCATGTCGAGACCCTTGGCAAGGTCGTTGTCTACGCTGATGCCGTGTTTCTTCCTGTTCTGGATGGCCACCGTGAACTCCACGATGGTGTAGCCCAGGTAGCCGACAGCGGACAAACACATCAACACGTAGATGCGTTCTCGCAGGCAAAAGAAGCGAGCGAGGAGGAAAGTGAGAGTGAAGCCAGTGGCTTTGGCTGTGTGGAAGGCGGAGAAACGCTCCGGTTATATTGTTCGGGAACACCATGGCAATCAAAGCTGAAAACAACAACAAACCGACAATCAGTCGATGTGGTGACGACCTCGGCTTTTACAAATCATTGGTGTTGACACTTTGTGGCCACATACTCCTGGTGTGTGTGTGTGTTGTTGTTGTTGTTGTTGTTGTTGTGGTGGTGGTGGTGGTGGTGGTGGTGGTGGTGGTGGTGGTGGTGGTGGTGGTGGTGGTGTCGAACGGTAAGACCGGTTTGAAGTTGATGTTTGCAATTAACTGAATGGTGTCTGTGGACTGGTTGCAGAAAATCAGCACAACTCACAGGACAGCTGAGCTTGCATAACACCCTCCGCGATGCCCGACACACAAGGGAGGATGAAGAAAAGAGCGACTGAGGAGCCAACGGGGTTCCAGAGCAGCATGGTGATGGCGGTGCTGGTGTCGGCCACCCCCGCGATGGCCAGCATGACGTAGCGGCCCAGGTAGCGCGCAAACAACGTGTTCATGCCCAACGCCTGGGCCACGGTCAGCACGCCGTAGGCCGTCATGACGTAGCCCACCCACTGCACACCGTGTGCGCACGACACGAATGACTGCAATAACAAGAAGAACAATAAAAAAAAATGAATGAGCAAGGCATCTGTCCGTAGTAACAATAAGGAGGGAGACGGCCATTTGGGCAAGGGCCATCGATAAAACGTTGGTTTTTCAAAATATATTTCTCAGAGACATTTTAGCTGCCGATCAGTAACTTACACAGGAGCAACTTCATCATGTGAGGTTGGGAATGGCACAGGTGGGCAACACTAAGCAATGTCATTAGACTGTATTGTCAGTGTCATCGTCAGTAAATGGTGTGTAGAAGACACTGTCAGTAAATGGCAATATCAGAGAATGGTTGTTTCGTGAGGACTGGGGTCGACGACAACGATGAAGTGGGAAATGTAATGACCTCTGTGTATCCTGACAGGAGAATACCGTTGTTCATAGACTGCGCCATGAAGAAGGGAAGGAGAAGCAACATCCGTGGCACCATCAGCATGCTGAGACAACTCGTGGTGCTTTCCTTGATGCTGATGTCGATCTCACTCGCGACCTGCAACAAGCAGGTCAAGGCTGGTCAATCCTGTGCATCAGGTTTATATCTGCGATTGCTGCCTCCACAATGTATTATTATTGTTGTTATTGTTATTGTTATTATTATTATTAACCTAATTTTGAAAAGAAAGATATTTGACTTTTTTTTTACATTTAAAGAAAAGATTTAAAGAAATGTTTCACCTACCGCCCTTGAGTTTGGGACAGGCAACCAGATGATTGTTAAAATAAGACCCACGATAACGCAGGCCAGGAACATTCCCATCAGGATGAACAAAATCTTCTGTTCTGGCTGTTCGAAATGGCTCGTGTAGTTTCCTTCGGATTCTAGGCAGTAGTCTTCGAGGGGGAAAAAAGACTTCAAAATTAACTAATGCATTAATGTATGTAGATGAATGAATACAAATGAATGTAACCGTTATCATTTAAAGCCTAGACAGGAAAGTATGCAGAAAAAATCCAGACATCCACTGTCTTCAGTTTCTAATACACCGGAACTTAGAGCATTCCTTAGGTCCGCGCTATTTCCGTTTACAGGACCCGGCGAACCTTGCGGTCAATAGCTAATTCTGAGGTAGCCTTATCTCTCCTTCACGACTACGGCCTCTAGAGTCTAGACTGATGTATATGGACTTACCAGCCCCGCATGACGGGACGCCATGGTCAGAAGTGTTGTAGGTTCCCTGCATGAGAACGAGGCTCGCAAGGACGTTGCCCACGATCTGGGTGGACTCGTAGCAGGCGAAGAAGAAGCCGTTGAACTTGCTCAGCGCCTCGTGCATGCCCATCTGAAACGATAGGTGTTGAGTCAGCACAGGTCACAGACGTCTCATTTTTCACACCTTCTTCCCACAGTGCAGAATTGCCACTGGGCGGAAGCACGTTTGTGGCAAAATACACCAAACGGAAACCCCATAGGAACAGTTCTGAATATAACAATTTTGAAGCCTGTCTGTACAGTTCTGGATGTACCGGATTATAAACAGATCTCGTCGCCACTCATCTACTGTTTCCTTTCAAAACACCTCGCTCTGATTTACATGCTGATTAATGTCCCTGATGTTGTCGACAGGCGATAAACTCTAGCAGGCAGCGTGTGACGTATTAGGTCACGTGAACGATGATTGTGGTTACGAATGAAGAAAAAGTATAAATAGTATCTTCATTAAATGTGAATGTAATGATGCGTTGGTGTGTGACTAGTTTAAAACCATAAGACTTCAGAAGGATAGCAAACCAGGTGACAACCTGACCTTGCTGGTTGCGACAAAGTCCATGCTGCTGGCCGAGATATACAGGCCCTGGGCCGTCCACATGGGTCCGGAGGCCGCCCCCAGCAGGAAGGAGGCTGGCAAAAGGGTGGCGAAAGTCGGGTAAAAATTACTGAGGGTGTAAAGGACGTGGGTTATCCAGGCCATCATGAGGGTCCGCTTGGCGTTCAGCCCTCGGATGATGAGCGGTGACAGCGGGGCACAAACTGCAACAAATGTCAGAGACCAGAAGTGTGGAGAGAGTCAGTCGTGCAAAAAGATGGCGGTGGTCATACACACACATATATATTTACGTTGATTTAAGGTTAAAAGATTATTTTATTGAGTTTTCAGTATATTAATTAGAAAACTAATATCTGCACTAACAGCTTTTCTACCTACTCTACAGTTCTGGACTTCTCCACATTGTATCACAGAGTCCCGAGAGTTCTACATTACATCGCGAAATTTACCCAGAACAGTGTGTCACCCAAGAGTTGACCATCATGGGTCTAAAGAATATTTTACACCTTGACACTTACCCAGCATGGCTCCATACAGCACCGCAAGGGAAACCAGTCCCAGTCCTCCCTTCTTATTGAGACTGCTCTGGAGGTTCTGCAGAGAAACATTGGCCGTGAAGACTAGGAGAAAGGATGCAGACAGTACAGCGCAGACACGCTTGGGGTTGTTGACTGGAGTGGAGTTTGAACCATGTTCCACGTTGTCTGCCTTGGGCTTGACCGCACACTTCTTGTCTGGTGCAGGGCTGGTGGCGTTCTTGTCCTGGGAAGTGCTTGGACCTTCAGCTTCCGGTCGTGCACTCTTTTCATCCGCCATCTCTGTGGAAAGTAGCATGCGCGCACGCACACACACACACACATATGCATTTTGCTGTTATTAGTTGTAAATGTTCTATGGTTGATGCGCTCTACAGAAGATATAGACAACCACTGACCCTATCCTCCCCTCTTCCCTCACAACCAAACTGTATGGCAACCCTAGGGCTCTAGAGAAGATGGCTGCATTCATCACCAGACAGAAAGGTCTTTGCAGAAAAAGGAACAAACCTGCAGAGATCGAACGACCGCTGCTTCTGTTGGTAAAGGACAGTCATGTCCTACACGGCAAAAGCCAGTGAGGATTGGGATACTAACGGTTCATTGGTTTAAATGGAACGGGTGAAAATTTTTTACTTGGAGAGTTAAAAAGAAAACATAATCTTCTCCTTAAAAATTAGAATATACATTAAAAATATTTTACCTTGTGGATATTTGGGAAAGCTTAAATTTAAAATGTTAAAGGTTACATATTTTATTTATTGTAACGCACTTTTTGTGATGAAAACAATTGTAATTAATTTACAGAGCACCTCTCGAACAAAATTAGAACCACATCATGCTTGCTACTTCACAGCCGTTTCACTGCAAGTTCATAAAAAATATGGCATGTTCAAAAATAAATAATAATAAGTTTTCAGTATTCAATAAAAAAAAATACAAAATAAAATAAATTAAAAAAAATCATCAGTTGTTTGTGAGATTATTGTTTTCCTTATATCTTTGATATTTCAAAGCAAGTGATACGGGTGCCTCTCTCTCTCTGTCTTAGTGAGAATTTCTGGGATGTGATAGAGGTTTGGTTCTTTGTGAACATTGACATTAGGCATTCCACTGTCCGCACTTTGCAGAAATCTGTCATAAGATAGATAGTACTAATATACGCCATGCAAGGACTGTTCTCCTTTGTGGCAAAATCTACTTGCCTTTGAAACTCTCTCTTTCTCCCTCTGTTACACTAACAAGACTTCCTTCAAGATGGCCTCATTCCCGGAAGGGTTAGCACTATCCCTGCACATTCATGGGACTTTTTTTCAAAATCTTCAGTATCTTCAGCATGCAACTCTATTGGCCGATGACCTTATAAAGATGTTGTACACTTTACATCTTGAAATCTTTGGCACATTCACACACATACACACATTCCACAAACTCGCAGTAAACACTAAGCTGACACCTGGTGGATGGAGATAATATAATAGGTGCTATAAAACCATACATATAGCAATTTTTGTGTGGGTCAAAGGGAGCCATTCCCTGTGGAAAGAAAAGACCAAAAAGCATGGTCGAGCATGTTTGTGCACGAACTGTGTCATCCGACCAGTTGAAACTTACTGTTCCCGCAGAAAAAAATAACTTGTCTGCTGCTAATTATTCTGTTGTACCGCCAAAAGAAAAGAAAGAAAGAAAGAAAAGACACAAAGAGAGCAATATGTCGACTTTCTTATTGATGATTAACTTCTTTATTTTATACCGATTTAGGTTTTTTGGTGTGTGTTGTTTGTTTGTTTTGCTGTTGTTGTTGGTTTTTTTTGCTTTTGTTTTTGCTTTTTTGTCTTTTTAATAACAATTTACTGTTTTAGGTAGATTTGTAAAGACAGTCTAATGATGTCGTTATTTATATTTATATATACATGTATAAATCACATTTAAACATTTAATGGAGAAGTTATTTTTAAAAGAATTATTTAAAATTATGACAGTAAGAACACTTTTTCTATTTTTTAAATGTTAATCTCAATTGTATAATCTGACTATATAAGTGTGTAAAATAAGAATAGTTTATTCTCATACAAGTAAAATATTTCCTCACCTGCACAGTTTCAGTTCAAATAATATCAGACCAGCAAAACGCAAAGACCTCACGCCTGCTCTGTCTGTTGAACTTAGTGCGCTGATGAGAATGTTTGTTCAAACGTTTTAAAGCCAGTGAGCAGCCACGTGACCCACCACACTGCAGTGAGGTCATCTGACGTCATTGCGCACCTGGCCACGCCTACTACCCCAGACGTGTGTATGTGTGTGTATGTGTTTCCCGCGCACATATTGGGACGATAATGGGGGTGGAGGGGGGACTTTTTTTTAATGAAGCGAGAACAATAAAGAAGAAAAAAAAGAACATATAAACTGTCTGTCATCTTGTTTTGAACATCCATCTCTTCTCTTGTTCTCCTTCACGCTCAAAATCTAACAATCTTTCTTCTCTCCCTCCATTCTTCACTTTTAAGTTAATATATAATAAGTATAGAATAAAAATAATATAATAGACAGATAATATAAAATAAAACGAACAAAGGTAACTGCAATATTATATACAAGTCTTATTTGTCATGGGGTGAAGTATGGGGGGTGGAGAACTCTTGGCGCTGGCCCTAGATGACTTGACGGTAAATCAGACACGCGATGACATCAGGTCATCAAACTACTGTATTGCTCTTCACATAATTCAACATCACAGTCATCATCGGCTCTATTTCATTGTCATAGCTTCCGTCGCCCCTCTGACTTTCACGCGGTCGTAGCATGACTATGCTTGAAAGAAAGTACTTCAGAAAAAAACAACAACAAAGAAGTAAATAATTGACAAAGACGGAAGATGGCGAGCAGGACGTTGCTTTGCTCAGTCGATGAAGCAGGATAGTGCCATCACTAAGTTGACAAGTTAAATCGACTTTGCGGTTCTTGATCACACAGGCATGGCAACTACCACAAGCCAAGAATTTTCCAGAAGTTTTGGTCAGCTTCACACTTCACAGGTGAGTCAATCCCAGAAGCAAACAGGTGTCACCAGTGAAGTTGGTGTGACAAACGCGAGTTGGGGTTAAAAGTCTTCGTGTCAAACAAGATACTCGCTGCGTCCACGGTGATTCACAATAAACAATCAGTGATCGAAAACACGTCAACAATGACATTCAGCTTAAGGCGACCTGGATCCATTAAAAAATGTATTAAAGTCAAGTGAGTAGCTGGCTGTCCTGAAAAACTTTAATCAGTTTGTGGTGTTAAATAGTGTTGCCAAGGGATGAATTTGTACTTCATTGTTAGTGTGTTAACCTTTCAAAAATAAACATTTTATTTATTTTGCTTAACTTGAAAATTAAAAAGTTAATTATTGATAAGTTGGAAACTATTTGAGCTACCAAAGTTTTCCATGTTCCAAAAGTGCCCCTCACACTTTTATATTTAAAGTTATATGAGTTTAAGAAAATCTCGAGAGGTAAGAAAAAAACTAGTTTACCATTATTAGTATATTTCAAACAAAAGTGTGTTTTAAAAATGTTATTTCCTTATTTTATTTTTAAGTTATTAGTCGTTTTAAAATATTGATATAAAATTTTTCGTTTTAATTTGTGACTGTAATGACTAACCTAAACGAAGACCACGTCGTCCCAATACCGAAAGTCGGAACGACCATGGCCCAGGCTAAACGAATACCTGATCCACAATTGTTTGATGTCATCCGAGTGTCTTCATGTACATTTAATACAAACATTAACTGAAGATGGCTTTTTTAATAGATTAGACAGAAAATCGCGTTTGTGCGCCATTGTGAGAGTTGTTTCCTGAAGAGTATTGTCAAGCGGCCATTTTGGTTTAGTAAGATTGTGGCTGAACTTATTCGAGCAAATACATAGCTTGGAGTAACATATAGTTAACAGCTACTTGTGAACCACTGACGGTCTCCACATCGTCTTCACTTTGCCATCTTGCTTGAAGTTTGTTGACTTTGCGGAACTGCGTGAAACTTTTACTTTTTCAGCATTGTGGACCAGCATTGTGGCCCAATTTGTTTTTCATTTTCTGATCTGGGGCCTGTGCTTATTTGCAAGTTTAGTGGAAAAGATCGTGGACCTCTTGCCCTCGTCGATGTCGTCGATGATGAGTGTTACATCACCGACTCGTGGTTTTATGTCGTCCGGCGCCATGTGTGTTGTGTTCGCTGCTTGAGTGACTGGATACTCAACTGTGTTGCCCTCAAACTTGAAATGAAGTATTCAGACAAATTTCTTCACCTCCCCTTGACTGTGGCAGACATGACATGTTGTTCTGCATAACTCCGCTGTTTCACTCTCGGTACGTCATGTTGAGCTTTCCTACAGTGAGGTTGTCCTGTCGAGTCTGCTAGTCTGCATGGATATTGCTAACCCATTACTTATATCAAAAGTCATTGAGCGTTATTATTATTATTATTATTATTATTATTATTATTATTATTATTATTATTATTATTATTATTATTATTATATGAAAGAATCGTGGACTTGAAATAGTAGAGTGGTGTAACCTGTTGCCTCGCCAAATGATTTTGTGATCTCGAATCCTATATAGAAAATATTAAACCATGTGAGTTTAAACAGCCTACCTCGTCATGTAGTTCTCAAAGTCAGCAACAGTGTGAGCAGTCCTGTCGTACAACTTCTGATGTGTGGTTCAACGATAAAAACAAGAGCTAAACAAAAGGGAGACTAAACACCAAAGAGAGAACCAAAGAGGTCGACCATGGGCGAAATTACTATAGAAGCGTTCACAAAAATAGGAATGTGGTAATCAAGATACAAGAAATAAACTTTCAAAGCTCTAATAGTTTTATTGCATAATCCGTCGACAAGTTATGGCGCCGCGAAAACTGTTGTGAATGTCAGAGAGGAAAAGAGACATCCTAAGCCGAAAAAAAAAAAACAACCGTTTACAGCACTGAATCTGGGGGAGTGCAGTTCACTGGTTGCAGTAAGAGGCCTCTTAGTGCCATCCTTCAGACTTAAATGAAACATAAATTTACACTCGCGACATCCCTGTTGTATCACTGTCCTCTCTCCAGCCCTTATCGCAGCCCCACTCCCTCTTCTTGTCAATTTTTCTTCGTTTTACTTGGAGGACAAGTTTCAAAATTCTTGACCAACTCGGCGAACAGTAGGTAAACGTCCCTACAAGAGGTATACGTGAAATGTTGTGGTAAATCATTTCGGGTGAAACGTTGACACCCACATTTTGTCGGTTGATTCTACCTTTCACGACTTCATTTGTCCTGATATTCCTCCAGCTAAGTTTTACAGACGCAAATAAACGTTTGTTAACCACTCTTGTAAGTGTAGCAATAGCGTGCTGCTCCAGAGGTATGCTGGGATACATGATGGGTTCTTTTTTTTTTTTGCCCGCACGATTTGGTTAAAGGAGACACATCCGGGGAATAGTTGCTGGGGCTGCTTTACAAACGATGTTAAACCTAATTCATCCTCTCTGCTGGGCAATGTTACTGGCACTGGTATCTCCGCTGCCTGGAGTCTTAGAAGATGAAACGGAAATGCAAGAAATATCCGAAGGTCAAACTCGTTATTTTGTTTTAATCACGTTTGGGTTTTACGATTGTAAACCCGTTATATTCATCTTCAGCATGCAGACATCGCTAGCCACCTGTACTCCGAGTCATGTAGTAGTCACACTATTGAATCATACACCTTTCGAAATGAAAGATTTGAAACTAAATGTTCGTTTAAATGCTCGTGACTCTACTAGGTTGTTAGCGGCCACCTTGAGAGACACCCCTACCTGTCTTTCTAATTTGTTGGAAACCCACGACCGTCGCCCAGAACACATTGATTCTCTTTTGGTCCTCTTCAAACGACCATAGAAGTCTGTCCTTCGCATGTTTTCTTGTGAATCCCAGCATTGGCAAATCTTTGTCCTTTGCCTTCTGCGCCGCATCTTCGTGTCCAGCGTTTGGCCCCGGTTGAACAACTCAGGGTCAACAATTTGTTTTAGTTTTCATACAACTGATCCCACAGCCATTATTAACTTACCATGTTCTATTGTTTCTTTGCTTGCATTGATACTATTAATATTATTATTTGTTTTATTATTATCTTTAATTATATCATAACAATTACACGTTATAATAAAAACAGTTTCCAGGCTCCAGTTGACGGTTACCTTTATAAACGAAATTTGCTCAGGACTGCTGCTCTCATTTCTTGGGTCCTGAGTAAAGTGCTGCTATAAATATAATGAATGAACGACAGGTAGATGTGGCAGTTAAGTAGACTGTTTTATTGCTTCTTGTAAGCCACTGACCTTTACGCCAGTCCATGCAGCACTGAAATCAGGACAGGTCAAGAGCATCCTTGTGAATCATCTTCCTATACAACTTCGTAACCGAATACACTTTGTCGAATTTCTCACTGTACTTGGCGAATGTTTACACTACGGCATAACAAATTGTCAACATCTTTACGACCTTACTTGTCCGGTTAAGAGGGCCCTCAGCGAGTGAACAAATCCATGTGCGATGTCTTTTCTGCTGGTTGGAGGGGGAGGGGAATAACGGGAAGTAAAGAGAAGACAATGAAAAGTTGAAGAATGAAGTTTTGTTGTTTTGCTTTTGTTTTGTTTTTGTTTTTTTTTTGTTTTGTTTTGTTTTGGTTTTGGTTTTTTTTTTTTGGTTTTTTTGTTTTTGCTGTTTCCGATGTAGTGTTCTTGTTGAATTTTTTTTTAAAATGGCTATCATTTAGTTAGCTGTACATCTAGTCCATAGCTACATCTCCAGGAAGTTATTGAAACAGAGCAAGACGTCGCCACGGATATCGAGGCTATAATATTATTTCCTGTGGTTGTTGTTGCGAAACCTGGAAATGTTCCAAGAGTTGGACCACAAGCTGGAAATCTTCATCAGCCAAATCCCTTGCAGCCGGTGACTCACTCTGCTGCTGAACAAACCCATACCTATTTTCCGTTCGTGGGGGGAGAAAGTAGAGGGAGTGATGTTATCAGAGAGGGTTAAATCTACCTTCTCTGATGTTATTCTACGTTTCTGCTTTCGTAAGTTTTTCAAGGAAGCTTTATGAAGAGCCACGGGAGGGTGATTTGTTGATGAGAAACACACTAAGACGAATTAAGTTGTTGTATGTTTATTTGCAGTCTTTTTGATATGCCTTCGGTGTCGTACAGATTAGTTTATACACAAAGTATTTCTAATGAAGTTTATGACTGGAAATTAATGCACTAAAATAATGGAATTCATCTCAAACCTACCCTGATTCACACAGGAATAATTTTGACTGTGCCGCAGAACAGCTAGGTTTTTACCTCCTGGCAAAGCAAAAATATATAAATAAATAACAAGAACTGTAAATCTAGAACGCACTGTGTAAAAGCCCGAAAAGACGAATACCTAGCTTAATTCAGCGCATGCGCGTCGTAAGTTATGTTCCGGTCCCTGAGCACATGGAGCTTGCGGTGCAGGCTGAGAGATGATATGCTTCTCACATAAGTTTTGACTGTCCAGCAACAAAAATATTTCGATTTTCTTAAATCTTAAAATGTGTCCCAAATCTCTCTTGATATACTGTACATTTATTTTCATGTAAAATCTTTCAACTCAAAAGAGTTCTTCATTTCAGCAAGCAAGTATAACAGATAGGTGTGGGACCACTCTCTCTTTCCTTCTTTCTCTCTCTCTCTTACACACAAACACACACAAGGTGATTTACTGTGCTTTCCAAGTCACACCTGTAGCTACCCTAGTCTACAGACATTTCAACATCTATTGTTAATCACGTGTTTAATGAGTGTACTTGTTCTGATGATTTAGAGGAAGAGACTATCCTGGCGGTGACAAGGGTACTCATCTTCCTTGATTTAAAAGTATTGTCTTAACATACTATATTATCATACAAAGTATACTGGGCACATATTTCGACCCCACCTTGGATGTTTCTGCTTTCCCCAAAGTTGTACATCTTGCTGAACAAGCGGCGCGCAACATAAATAGGTCTTCCATTAGCTTCTCTTCTCTGCGCACGCCCAGACAGGCAAACACACACACAGCGCGCGCGCGATTACAGTGTTTTGTGTGTGTGTGTGTGTTGTGAGATGTAGGTTATTATTAGGTTTTCATTAAGTTTTTTAATGGATCTTCTTTCTTCATGCGGTCTGAGTTGCATGCAGCTGGAAATCAGTGCGTTCTCAGTGGAGTAAGTTTAAAACAACTAGGGGCGCACACTACACATATACGCAACGCACAGTCAATCATGCGTTTAATGAGGAGAAAGAATCCTTTCAACTTGCTAGCTTGAGGGTAGGTGACGAGCTCTCTGCATTTTGTGTTTTTTCTTGTCCAGAGTGGACCTGTGATTCTTACGGATCCTTAGGAATTTGTTCAACTGATTCTGTTTTGTTTTGTTTTGTTTTTACTATTGACGATGCGTTACACTCTCATGCTGTTACCATTAGTCAACTTCTTTTTCCATCAATTTCTTCACTTTTGCAGATAGACTTACTGCAGTAGTTTCTTTTTCTTCGTTAACCGTCGCGAAAAACATATTTTACAGCCCTACCGTGATAAATTATGAGTGCACATCTACAGCTGTGATAATTCAGATGTTTATTGTTTTCTTTTTTATTTTATTTTATTTTTTATCGACGGACTACAGTAGTCAGCTTTGGACTATTAGAACGGCTCACGACACTCATGACAGCTTTTACAAACACGGAAGAAGGGAGGGATAGAGTTAGGTTTATGGTTATGAGGTAATAATGGGGTTGGATTCGATATATTGAAAGGTAATTATTTTGAAAGAAAATACTTTATTTTTCTTTCGGCGTAATTACGAGCCCAGACACAGAAGAACCAGTCGAGACGCGCTAAACAATTCTGTGCTTAGTTTTTTCCTGACGTCAAAAGAGCTGTTGTGTAGTCGATGATGTGATGGATAACGATCAGAATCTGTATATTACACATTTCTTAAGAAAATCATGTAACAGCGAACAGTTCTGAAGGTGTGTCAGCTTGCCCCATAGCTAACGGAAGTTCTCGCAACGAATATGACGCTGACTGGTGATGTAATTTTAGAAGTGACCTGTGTGTTGGGGGTGCACCTCCACTGTCAGTCAGAGTGTTCAATGCGATCCATTACGTATTTTATATCATTATATTACATATTTTACTTTACAACGGACCACGCCAGCAAAATTGCCACAGCAACTGTTGTAAGTTATACTCAAAACACGCCGACACATACCTTACAGACATGCTAATGCAGGGGTGGAGTACAAATATCCTCTCTCGAGTTGTGAAATTTTTCAAAAAAGTCAACAAGCAGTCACAGCAGCACTCACTTCAATGTCATTGACAAAACCACAACTTTGACAGTTTGAGGTCCGCAAACGCATACACACCACGTGTACAGCCACGTGGTGACGCTACACACACCACCGTCACCTGCGTCTGCGCACAGAATCCAGCAACACCTGCTTGGCCGAGGTCCAGAGGCTGGGAGGAGAAGCAGAAAAAAGACCCTACCCACATGCTGGTAATGCATCGGAAAAACTAACAGGACTTGTATTCATCCCTCACATTGATGTTACGGGGATAATTGTTTATTCTTGATAACCAAACAGAGGTATCATTCCCGGTGATTGTCAAGGGCCAAAAGTCACAGCGTGTAGCCTAAAAATAAAGAATTATTATTATTCAATATCGAAAAAATGCTAGGCGACTTTATATATTCTAAAAACGATGTTCCGCTTGCAAATATATATTTAGACAAAAATATGTGTCATTTGGAGCAAACTGATCAACGAGGGGATAAATCAGAAGAGCACCACGCCTGATCGAGGCTGAGATTTATGGCGATCATCAGTGGATAGAACTGGGTTAGCTTTCTGTTGACTCTGATCAACAAAATTTCTGCATTTTTAGAAAGCATGACGGGGCTGTCTTTGAATAATTATTGCGGGTAACAGATTTATTAGGCTATCCAGGGAGTAAATGTCCTTCATGATTTAATGCGAGCAGATAGTAAGAAACAAGAGGTATGTAAGTGCAAATAAGACACTAGACCGTTTCTCTTTGTGTCTCTTTGTGATCGTGTACAAATATTTAAAGCTGTTTTTTTTTTTTTTAATATTATTTTTATTCAGTGACTGACTGTCAGAGTTCGTTTTCTGAGAGGACTCCGACGCGCCTAAGTTTCGGTCCAGCTACCAGGGGGATTGTCTTTTCTTTTGTCGCTGTATTTGGCGATCATCACTACGGAAGTGTACCGCACAGTCCTAAGGCAGAGAAAGCAGGATGAAGTATCTTCTCCTCTCGAGACATAGAAAAAACCGCGCTAGGACGGGTAAGTCATAAAGGTGTAAAGGCAGTGGCTTTGGAGTGTCGGTTTAGGCTGCAAAGGCCCCGTCAAGTTGGGTCGGATAACACGGTAGCAACCAGAGCTGCACGTGCAAAACATATCCGATATATTTTAAGCCAATGACTGGAGTCTTTCTTAATTTTTTAAATAATTTCCTTTCTAAACGCAAAAGACTATCCAACGCAAATTTTTGTACGATCGGTAGACTACAAGAAGACTCCATGTACTTACATGAGCTCTCTCGTTATTTAAATATTCAAGGCGCCATGTGACGTCACTGACAGTTGAAATCATCGTCATTGATGTCAATGTATATGTTGAATTACTGCACTGCCCATGACAGTGAACCTCTATACTCAACGACTGATGGCTTACACATCTCGTTCATGGAACAGAGGTAGTAACTGTGTGTGTATATGTATATTGTCATACTGTACATGGAGAATAGGTGTTAAGCTCGGCAGTACGTGTGAAAAAGATTTGCTTTAAAACTAGAAAGCCAGGTTGAGACGGTCTATTTACTCTACATGAATAAAACTGCGCTTGGAAAATTCTTCCGCGAAGCCTGATACTGTGGGCAAAGATGAATCAAAAAGTCCCACGTCGGTGCCTACAGGGTTCCACAGCAACAATCCATGGACGTAGATAGGGGGACTGATGTCTGTACGAAGAGACTCATGTCGGCTCTTGCGAGTGATCGCGGTCAGTCTCGGCGAGCCTTTAGCCGGTCGTATTCCGGAATAGCAGCGGGAAATGGAATTTGACGAGACGTTTGATATCAGCAATATATAATTACCGTAAGTGTACTTGCTTGTTTGCACTTTTAACCCAAACTTATATCTATTTAGAACACAAAAGTATATTGCTTCACTAGTCTGATATTTTGTATGAAATAATAAATATATGATCGCATTTAAACTTTTAGATCTAGAATCATGAAGTGTTCGCATATATGCTTCACTCCGTCTCTCGCTTTGATATCAAATCCGGTATTTTGTGGTGCTTTCAGGATGATGATTGCTTGCTACATATGCAAGATAGTAGTAGTACTGTTACCAAATCAGGCTGTGACAGTCAAGGTAATATCATCAAGGACGTATATAGGATATTCGTGATATCGTACTTTATTGCGTGCAAATATTTTGATCATTGGACACAGTCCAGGATTAACATTTAGCACATAGAGATTGTACTCCAGTCCTGCAGTCAGTCATGTTTAACAAAATAATTTAAGATAACAAATTTATGTAGGTATATTTTGAACATCAATGATCACAATTGAAAATGTCAGTTTATGACTTTAAGCATGGGAAAATATAATTATGAATTAAATGGTAAATGATTATATATGATCCAACATAAGAAATAAATTGAATAAAGATAATATTTTAGTTGTCACCTCATTAGAAAAAACGTGCTTTCATTCAATAAAAGGTGTTTGATTGATAGATAATATGCTTGATCAAAGTAATTCATGAGCAAATCACAAAATATTCAACCTGTTTTTCACATTCCAGACAAATGTACAAGTCATCAAGTGATGTTTGCCAGTCCTTGGCAAAACTGACAGTGCTTTGACACCAAGGACAGAGCATTTTTTAATCAAGGTTACAGTGAGTAGCAACATGGGGAATCTGACATATATATATCTAAAATTATACACACATCGAATAACATCATAAGTCACTTCCAATCTATATAGAGCGTAGCATTTACACTAACAAACTACTGCGATGTTGAAAGAGTTCTGGTCTATTCACATAATCAAGCAAATTATGGTGACACACAAAGGCAGGAATGGTGTACACCACTGTGTAATAAATAACATTGGATAAAGAAAATTATACATTAAAGACAAATGGCAGAGACATGTACACCACTGCAATACATTTATTATAGGGGGGCAAAAGTAGGGGGCAAGCAAAGTTATATAAGATGTGGCGACACTTCTAGAGACATGTACTACTATGCAATACAAACAAGCAACAACAATTATATATGCTAGTAACCAAATGTAGAGAGATGAGCACACACGTGGAAATAGATCCCATGAGAAACAGCAAATATGACAGGGTGGTACAGAAATACTAGAAGTAGGAATGTAGACACTGGAATAATAAACACGATGTGCAGGGTACGGTAAATTATTCAAGAATCAGTGACAGAATCTAAGTACCATGTGTGAAGAACATCTTGGCAAGAATAAATAGTAGTACTAACACACAAGAGTCGTACTTCTATAGGGTCTGAGTATGTTATGGGATTCACTACACTATCATTATTACAGGTTATCATAGCATTGAATGATTTAATTACACTATGTTCATTGATATATATATATCACTTCAGAGGGTGAACTTCTTGAAAAAGTGAAGTTTCTGGATGACTGCCTTGTGGCCATGCAAGATGTTTGTACGTGCTTGGCAAGAGAAAAAGCATGGAGTCTATATCATGCTGCAGCCTACATAAAAATATGAGCTCTGTGGTGGAATTGCACAAAAATCGACATCTGCTGCTGCATGGCTTTGCCTAAAACATTTGAAAAGTTAGTTGCTCTGAATTATCCAGTGCAAGCAGAGCAAATCAGGCATGCAGCAGTCATCAGCAATCCATGATAAACTGAAAGACATAATATAGCTTATATAGGAGGCAGGCATTGTAGCGAAAATAAAAGATTATGCAAAGGGGAAGAGCAACAATGTTTGGATGCCCTGTGCACCAAACATGATACACCATGCTGACAGCCACTTTAGACAGGGAGGGCTCATTTATTTAAATGAAAAAAGGCTAGGAATTATTTTATGCTCTAGAACATAGGTTTGTACAAACATGTAGAGTACTCCCTCAAGCTGTAGAAGTGTAGATTTTGCAATAGCCTGTGCAGATGACGAAGAGTGTTAATAATTTTTATTCATTTCTTACAAATCGGATATTAGTGAGACTCTAAACAAAGGGTGTTTTGCATGGTTGCTCGTCTGTATTTTCAAATAAGAATTCACCATGAGTGTCATAGGTCATGGAGAGGCACCAGCAGCAGCAACATGCATCGTTAAGTCAAAACAGCGCCTAAGGAAAAGTTTACAAGATGCTTACCAATGTCTTTAGGATAATTATTGGCTCTGACATCAGAGAACCTTTGCAGCAAAACAGTATGGGAAGAACAAAAAAGCTCTAATTTATATCAGCTAAGTAGGTTCAAAAATATAAAGTTAGACATAAGGAAGTAAGCTGTTGTAAGATCAATATATATGAATTAGTTGTTGTGGCCTTTGCTCTTAAGGAGTAACAAGGACTAACCTAAGTATTATGCGATGCATAGACTGAAACACTTCAAATTGAATATTTTGTATATCGCATCTGGAAAGCCAAAGGCATATGAGGCTGTTTCTTGCTGATTTTAGTTCTGTGTTCAGTACAGTACAACCATACTAAAACATGTTCTAGCAGAAGAATATTTTACAGAGTTCAAGAGTTTCTATGTATACTGTATGCAGAAATAATAGGAACATGACAAAAGTTTGTACCCTTTGCTGTGAGCTGATCCCACCATAGTTGACTTATCAAGTGTGTGTGTGCATGGGTGTGTGATTCGCTGTAGGTGGTGTGCCATAAGAATAATTGTAAGATCTTGATCTTAGATAGGACAAGTGGAAAGTTGGTTGGATTTTGTTTTGTTACAATGCATTCTCTTGCCTTATCCTTAGCTTGTAGCAGCACTGTTGGGTGTTTTTTTTTCCCCAAGCTGAAGCACACTTTGGCAAATTAATTGCCCATTGCAATTGAATTAATGTTAGTCATTTTTTCATTTGACAGTTTAATAATAATGAAGTGTATTTATAGAGTGCAATATCCTAGCCGTATAAGCCAGCTAATGGCATGTCCAAAGCCAGTCATAATAAATTTATAACGAATACTATTTAATCATGACTATGGAGAAATGTAATGAAGAGGCCCAATCACGATTACCAGGAATTAGGAGGGAGGTTTGCTAAATACCCTTTCAAAAGCTTGGAAAAATTTGAATTGGCCAATTACGATTTCATGTTTTCTGCAGAATATGGCATAAAAGGACTCCGTAAGTTACTTTACAAAGATAAACTGAATGAACAAAAGAAAACTGGACTTTTAAAAAAAAATTTTTAACGGAGCTTTTTAAGACCACGTGACTTGTGAAATAATAAAGTTATATTGACATTCTGCTCAATTTGTTCTCTGTTTTTGTAAAGGATCTTATTGTAATTATAGCGTACATTTTCATTTTGTTGGAATTTTGGCGCATGGTTTTTTTGAATTGTCATGCCCAAGGTCCTACTAGAGCCGAATGTTAATCTCCTCAACTGACGGGAGAATGAGATTATCATCTGTATGCCCAATGCTTCGATTGCCTTCCATTAGCGTTCTTCCAGTTTTTGATTTTTTTCATTAGAGTTTCTCTTGACCCCAATAAACAATCTTTGCATGGTGCTTCTGCCAGTACTCACCAACAGTAAACAGGTAGTTTGCCCCTTACACCAGAATTTAGGAACAGAGTTGTAACATTACTCATAGACATATGTAATGTGATGGAAATACTTTCTTATCAGTGATTTTAATGCTGACAGCGATTGGCCTAAGTCGGGGCAGAGGACGAGCAAGAAGACAATGCCAAACAGTCAACAGTCAGAGATTGAAAACCATCATTAAGTCTCTGGTACAGGGCCAACAGCAACCACTGGGGACAGTTACCATTCAGCTGTCCAGACCGGACCCAGGTCGACTATCTTCCGCCTCAGGACTGGGCACAACCAGGCCTGCTTCACCACCTACACAGGAAGTTGCAACCTAGAAGTGCCGTCCCCGAGATGCTCTTGTGGAGAGGCAGACCAAGACTGTTAGAAAACAACATCCTACAGGACTGTTAGGAGGAATCTCCGTACCTTTGAAGGGAAAAGGAGGACGTGGCCACAGTCGGAGACCCGCCACAACAAGCTGTAACGGGCCGGTGGAGTCTCTGCCAGCAAGACCACCGATTTCATATCAAGAGCTGGTTCTCCAAGTGTGAAACGAGGCGAACGACAAAAAAAAAAAAAAAAGCTGATTTTAATTTCAGTAATGGTTGCCAGATCAGTTTCAGTGACAGCAGTGAGAGAGTCTTTTCACCCAATATTCTTTCAGAGAAATATTTTCAACCTAACCATTTAAGGAGGCAGACAAGTCAAATCCTTTCTTCATGTCCATGTAGTTGGTGTAGGCGATATGAACTGCATGACGGGGACTCGCGCACCTTTTGAAGAGAAATATGTGACAATTTTTGAACTGTTTACCTAATCCATAACTTCATGTTTTAAATTAAATGTAATTAATATAAAATAAATCTAGATTATCTTAAACTATTACACTTTTTTCTTAATCATTGGGTTTTCCCTTCCTGTTTGCCATAATTGAACACTTATGACAATTATTCACAAGGACAATATTTCAGATTATGTACATTCTTCAGGTGCCAGAGAAAAAAATTAGATTTACTTTACAAACACTATAGCTCTTCATAGTTTAACCCATCTGTATTAAAGTCCTTTTATGTCCGGGGGATTCTCACCTTTTTAAAGTGAAGAATTTGTTTTTTAAATATAAAAATGTATGAGCTGATAAATACTACTTAAAAAATCCACAAAAAAACAAATCAGACTAAGAAAACATCTTAGATCTGCTGTGTTGCCAGAGGTGTGTGAGTCGGGAAGCATGTCACTTTTGGTAATAGTGAAACAAAATTGTATGAGCTGATATACTAAAACACAACAACAAAACAAAGAAACAATGGAACATCAATACAATAATTTAGATATTTTCGTTTTTTGATTTAAAACCTCATACTGGTTTACAGCATAAGAAACATCTTAATTCATCTCTGTGTTGACGAAAGGGTGTGTGAACTGAAAGCACTGATGTTGATCTAGGTCTATTCATATACAGCAAGTTTTTAAAAACAATAAGAAGAATATTTAATCAATACACTTCTCAAGTAATTTAATGAATGCCGCGATTATTAATAACAAAATTTGTTTTGTTTTTTTTAATGGGCATATCTTGGCTATATGAAAATTGTCGCGAACTATAGCATGAACAGGACAAAGAAGAGTAAGAGGTAAATAAGATCAGTACCTTTTTTAATGCATTCTTCTTCCAAGTGCCTTGAACAAATCTTGGCTCTCAATGGAGTGAAACTTGTTCTGATCTAGCGGCCTGTAGCATGAATGAGAGCCGCTCGCCACTTGTCTTGATCTGTCGATATTCCTGCTCGCGGAAGCGAAAAAAAATTTACACCGAACGATTTGATACTTGCATTTACATTCTACCAGAAGCAGTATCAACCACCTTTTGTGCGTTTCTTTCTTGTTGTTACTCTTGTCCTTCGCTAGGTAGGCTTGACCGGAAGTTCTGAGCACAATGTCGCCTCGTTCTAGCAGTTAAGTGAAAAAAATCGTCTGCCATCGGTCCAGGGGATCTACGTTCATGCTTACATCATGTGGCTTGTAGATGTTGATCACCATCATCAGAGGGGGTCAGTTTGACAGTGTGGCCTGTATCGATCAGCTATATACAGGTCACAGAGATACGACCACAGTGCATGTAGCTCAGCACTCGTCAAGAGGACTGTGGACTGTACTGCAGGGCCAAGCACCTGATGATCTATCTCTTTATTTTTGCCCATGCAAACACCTTTTTTTTTTTTTTTCCTCTTTTCTGATTTGTGGACCTCTGTTGTGAGTAAGTGTCATGCGCTTTGTAGCAGCAGATCGTTCGCTCACAACTGTGGTCCTTTTTAGCCGTCTGATTCTAACTTCTCTTTGTTTTCTGCAGCTGCTAATGTTTTATTGGTGTACTTTTCTGTATCATTTCGGCGCATTGAGCGTTTCCCTAGGATTCGGATTTTGCGCGTTATAAGTCTCCTTCCTTCCCTTCCTTCCTTGTGATGAGCTCATGAATATGACACGTTCCACTAACTCATGGGGATCTTCTTGCTGATTGTCATGTCACCATGTTCATGGTTAAACATTTGCTTGGTGACCGCATAAACAACAAGAGCAACAAAAAATCATAAGCAAAATACGTAATTTTTTGACAAAGTAAAAAAAAAATAGAAAAAATTGCAGACGTTACTGTCACACATACAGACAATAACTTCCTCACGTCTGATAATTAAAGATAGTTTCGAAGTTTTTAGCTGTATATTCCAGAAGGAAGAACTAGTAGGTCTTGCCTAGGATTAAGCATTAACTAATGAACAGGAAATTCTCCTTAGACAGACTTCTCTTTAGTTTAGTAATTGCTTTGTAATGAGAAACCTGACGGGTGTGCAGAGAAGGCAAGTCATTAACAGCTCTGAAGGGGGCTGTTTGGCAGCTATTCATGTCGATAGTTCGAATATTGTAAATCTTCAAACTGAAACATCATGAAAACAGAAGCACGATGTACCGTGTGGTTATTGTGGGCTACAGGTGCCCTTCCTCTTTTATACCTGCCCCTTGTCAGAGGTAAGGTAGTCCAGTTCATTTTAATGTGTGATTTCACGCGTGTCCATTCCTAACCCATTACCTAAATTTATATCTCATTTACTCAGTTCCCACTCTTCTACCGAAAGAAGTATTTAAGTTTTTTGAATTATTGTAACACATCTATAAATTGTTCGAATAATTTACATTTTTCTTACAGTTGGTGTTGATAGAGCTTAAAGTAAAGAGTTGTTTATTTGGTTGTTCTGCTCTGTGTACCTTTGTCATGGTCTTAGTCATGGTCTTAGCAGCACTCGAGTACACACGATTGAAAACGTGGCTGCACTGACGCCTGATATTTGTTCCCAATGTATTTTCTTCCCTTAAGTTTATTTCTACAGTTGTGTTTGCTAATTTTCAGGCTTTTCGTGTAGATAAATTTTTTCTTTTGAAATTGTGTTTCCTAGGCTGGCTCATTGTTATCGTATAGTATATGAACTTCTGTCTATTGTACACATTTCGCAGGTTTAAAACTGTCACCGTGTGGAAATGACGGCCTTCAAGAAATAGCAGCTGGAGAAATCACTTACTTCACCTGTGAGGCTAAAGGACAAATCTACTGGGAAATATCACCGTGCCTATGCATTCTTTGTAGACCGTACTGGTTTGAAGCAACATGTTACATAAACAATTGCCGCTCATACGGAGTTTCCAAAAAAACATTTAAGACAGGTTTTACTGACACTAATTTCCCATACCTGAGCATTGATGCTGTCAACAACACAGAGATATATGACAATGAGAAGCATTTCAATGAAACCGTGTTGTGTTACACAAGGGAGGAAATGTCCTTCTGTGGGCTCAACTACATCGGTGAGTTATTATTGTTGTTATTATTATCGTTGATGATATTGAACTTTTAAAATTTATTTAATATTTTTGCTTTAAGCTCTACAGAACATAAAACAGTTACACATCGATGTTAATCATCGTTGTCTTTCAAAATTAAAATATGTAATTCAAGTTCTGAAGTTTGACCTATAAGTGGTATTTAAGTTCATTGCATTATTTCGTTTAGAAGCGTACAGGAAACACTCGCTAATTTATGTCTTACAGAAATAAGTCGCCTACATAACATTATCAATCGCTTTCTTATAGCCATAAAATCTATTCATAACAACAAATTAAAAATCCGTTAAATCTCTCGTACCCATCACCCATTCCTTTCTCTGACACTGTTTGTCTCTCATTTTGTAATGTATTACTATCTGTACTACCTTGCAACATTAGAACACTTTATTTACCACTGTAAATGTTTGCTCTATTCTCTTACTCAACAGCTCCATCGCAGGATGTGTCATGTGTCGCAGACATTGTTTCTTGGTCTGTCAGTGTGTCATGTGTCATAGGCAGTGCTTACTCGTCCAGGAGCGTTTACAAGTGTCAGCTGTTTCGACTAAACTATGAAGTGAGAAATAGTTATTTTTCGGGCATCTGTAGTTTTATATCTTGTCTCACATCTAATCTAAGAAGCTAAAACCTTTCATGTGTCGGAAGGGTGTAGACGACCAGATGTCTATAGTACAGGGAGGGTCACTTAAGCTTACTCGGAATAGGTGAGATACGTGTATTTTTATTTGTCTATCCTGTAATATTAAATAGAGGATATTTCACTAGTATTTGCTCACTTATATTCGCAGCAAAGAAATATACATTTTTGGACACAAGTATGACAGCATGAAATATGAGGGTAAATAAATTATTTAGCTCAGTCATCAAAGCATGAAGGTCTTTGATAACAACATAGCTAAGCAACAACTTATCAAACCAGTTAGTATCATATTTTAATATCAAACAACTTAAAGCTACCTGCAGATTCATCGGAACTTTCTAAAGGTAATGTTCCGTTAAGATTCTTCCTTTAACATATCTTCATATTTTGTTGCTAGGGGCAATCCAGACCCTTGGAGACTGTTGGCATGGTAACGTCACCCACCAGTGAGAAGATCACCAGGACTGGAGTGAAGGTGTCAGGTTCCTGTCAGTTTATCACAACATTCCCACCAGACGAGGGACACTATCACTTTGTTGTTTCTGTCTCACCCGGCGGACGAAATTACTCAGTGAAATTACCCGCCGACACTAAGTGGATTGCAGTCGGTAACATTCCGTTTGATTTTGAAAGATTATCTTTTCCACAAAATATTATAGTGTGAAAGTATAACATAACAAATTACATTTAATGTTTTGTATGTCCTTCACAATTCGGAATTATGATTTTTTAATTTCTTGTTGTTGTTGTTGTTGTTGTTGTTGTTGTTGTTGTTGTTGTTGTTGTTGTTGTTGTTGTTGTTGTTGTTGTTAGATAAGGTTGTAGAGAAAATTTTTTGGCCGATGTTTCCTTACAGTTTTGGTATAGAAAGGGGGCGTAGATACACATTGAAAATTGATGCTACTCATTTTCATAGTGTGATTAAAGGTACGTTAGGTATGTACAGCTCCTTGTAATGTACACTTCAATTCTCAGATAGAACTATAGTTCTAGCTTCTATAGCTGTTGTCATATATATAAAGTAGTCATCACGTAGGTGCAGTCTTACGCTTTTTACTTAGAACTTCACTGCTGATAACAAATAATTATAAAGGCTATTTGTATAGCAACATATTCTATCCCTATAAACAAGTTCAAGGCGTTTTACAAATGATAATCATTAAAAAGCAACAACAATAATAGACATGATAGTAATTGATCAACCAGAACGATAGGAAAGAAAATGGGATAGAGTACTCCTTTATCCAAGAAGTAAACGAAGTTAACAATTGCATAAATTATGGACAAAAATAATCTTGGAGATTGAAGGAAAAGGAGGACAAGATTCTTAGCGTCTCGGAGACACATTTCATAATCGAAGATTTAGTTTTGCTGCCTCAAGTCATCAAGAAGCTTAGTCATTCAGCACACGTTTCATCTCGGTTGATACAACTATTCTAACAATTCTAACAGCAAGGTGTACTAAATGTTAAATCGTTATCTGTGTATGTTTTGTGCTATAAATCAACACAAGTACAGCTTGGGTAAACTGAGACGTGTTCCCAACGGACTTTTCACACGTTCTTTTGACAGATTACAAGTCATAAGAACATTTTACTTAAAATGTATACACATGTATCTAAAAATGTAAAACATTAGATGATCTCTTTCTTATCATTATTAACAGCCTGCACCCCCTTTATAAAACCAGGTATTTCTAAAACTTCGTAAGCTTTCATAATTCTTTCAAACTTCCAATTTTGCTTAAAGACTAATTTTAAGATGAATTTCATTATGTGAAGAACGTCCCCGACTGCCTAGTGTGTCCTGCGGGCCAAAGCCTCATCTCAGAGAAAACAGTTCCTGTACCTGCAGTACCACAAATCTTGGACAACCTGCTGGATACTTGAGATGGAGAATTGATGATCAGACGAACCTGGGGAGAGCAGACAGAGTAGATGTGTCCACGGACAAAACAAAAGCGCCACAGTCCTTAACACTTTCACGGCAAAGGGGATTCCTGGTGAGATGTGATGTTATTTGGGGAACTAAAGTGATTCATGGCGAGTCCACTGTGTATGGTGGTAAGTAAAATTTGTTTACGACATAAGAAAGCGTAAATGTGTGTGTGTGTAGCGGGGAATATAAAGTGCTGTATTTTCCCTACACTTGACTCCCACTCTTGATGTCGTGCCCGCTATATTTTCGTTTTTCTCCTACCGTACAATATCAAATCTTTTATTTTCTAAGTAGCAGTAAGTCGCAATTTCCCTGGATATTACATTTTTCCTATGCTAGTCCTCCTTCACCTGCTCGTCCTCCTCTTCTCCTTTCTCCCCCTCTCTTTCTACTCCTGCTCATCAACTGTTTGAGGTGTAATATGTGGTAACACGAATCAGACCTCTATCTGACTGCATGGTTGAAGTTTGAATTCTCGAAAATCCGTTCGGATTAAGTGGTAATTCACTTTCTCCCGGGAAAGATGCGACGAACTTTGGAATATTAGTGCACTCATCGTTTACTGAAATCCGAGGCACATTTTCCGAGAACTCTCAACTGATCCCTGTTTAAAGGTAAGAGAATGTTCAATATATAACAGTTGTATAATCAGTTCTAATATCAGCTGAGTGTTATATGATTTTATATGTTGAGATTGTCTATCATCTCACCTGCTTCATCACCGTTCCCAAGTGCTGTCCTCATACTGCCCCAGATGAAAACAGTCACCAAGAATAGTTCTTTTGCCAAGTCCCTACGAATTGCGGTAACATTCTTGAGCAGTATTAATATATGTATGTACTTACTTTCTCTGCGTGTGTGATAATTGGCGCTGAACAAGGCTACGTGTGAGTGTAGATGTATGTGGTGTTGGGGTGCAACTATATTTTGTTTCTTGTATTACTTATGGGAGCTCTCAAAAATGAAAATGTTTGTACCTGTTGTGGATAGAAAAACACAATTGTAGTAGTAACAATAATAATAGAAATAGTGGTCGACGAGAACATCTAGCTCTGTATCCAGGTAAATAGCTTTACAGATCTTTAGAAAACGCAACAAACAAGCTGATAAAACGAGAAAATGTCTTATGCCTCAACTTTAACCCTTTGGCACGAGAGCGCGCACACACACAGACACATATTAGTACACAAGCACTCTTTCTCTCTCCCTCCATTTGGCAAACGCACGCGTACACACACTAGAAGGACAACAAAAAAACAAACAAACAAACAAAAAATCTCAAGAAAAACAGAAAATCAGAGAAGACTGACAGAAAGGCAGACTGGAAGGAGCAAACTTCTCAAAAAAATTACAAAAGAGGTAAGCATTTAGGTTTTTTTTTTTTTTAATCGTGAATGATTTAATATGACACATATAAAACTGCAATTTATTCCACTGTATGTGGTCAGCATAAAAAAGTTTCAGCATGTGTCTGAACAGGCAACTAGTGCAATGTCTTCAGTGCAGATGTAACAAAGTTATGCTTGCTTACTCTCAGCAAGAGCCTGGCAGTAGATGTTTGAAAATCGGCGCTGATAAAGAAGTATTCAGGGCATCCAGCGCGTATAAAATTAATATAGTGCATGGACAAATAAATTTTTTGTATGTTTCAGTGTCTTTTATTTATTTATGCTCTCTACTTTTAATTAGAGATCACCACCACTTTTGAGTGTCAAATGATTTTCTGTGAGGTAATGAATGGGAATGTAAGAAATATGTCGGCTGTGGATGCGCTGTGTAGGCTGCAAGCACGAAGGTGAGCCAATGGGGCAGAGTACTTATTTTGTTTAAGAAGAGATGTTAGACCCCGTAATACATTTTAAACTATTTTTTTTATTTTTTGTTGCATGAGTCTTTTATTCTGAGGAAAGAAATATTACCTCAGACCATAAGTTTCAAGTGCCAGGCACACACAAGCTTGCAGATTTGAACAAATTTGCTTCCTTCACTTTGTCAACTAGCAATGAAGAGCAAAGGATATTAGTCAAATTATGTTCCTTGTTACAAAGACAGACCAGATTCAAGATGCATATGGTGCAGAACATTACTGCACCCTGCTCCCAGTACACATTTTGACACGATAGTGAAATGGCACCCTACAATAACTTTAATGACACTCAACCCTCCACACTTTTCCGACACATCTGTTATTTGCATAAAGTGTATGCAGCTCAGCGATTATAGTTTCTCGACTGACATTTTTGATAGTTAATTTCCTCCTTTAGCTGAGTTTATTGAAGATTCCATACAACGGCAAGGCTGCAGACCTCGTCTGAGCAGATGGCATTCACTTTCCCCAACAAATACCGGACGTTTCCTTAAAGTCAATCTAAATAAACTAGAGATTGTTTAAAGCTTTTAAAAATCTGTGGCATATTAGGGTCCCGAGTACCTCTCGTGAATATCGGATAAGCCTACACAGTAAGGGTAAATAAAGCCTCTTTTCACCAACTCTTCCGTTCCCTCAAGCTACATACATTATCATGTACGGTGTCTTTAAACGATGTTTAAAATCCATTCATTTGTCTTAAAGAAGGGTGAGAAGAATTCCTTTCTCTAATTTTTAATATCTCATTTTTTCAGGACCAAGTTGCATACCCCATGATTGCGCTTAAAACATTTCTATTCAATTTGAAAAAGAGAGAAGATGACCTCCAAAACCTGATTTCGTAAATATTTCTGCATCTGAAGTAGAGGTCATGAAGTAGAGGTCAGGCGAAAAATCCTGCAAATGGTTCAGCTACGCCAATTTTTTTTAACACAGTAAAGAATCGACACAATATACACGATGCATCATTTCCAAAATATTTACTTTTACAAAAGATTTTCACGGCTAAAAGCTGAATTTTGCTGCTTGAGTCTTTTATTCTGAGGCAAGAAATATTACAGCAGACCATAAGCTATACAAGTTGCTGTACAGTGCTAATCAGTTTAATTGACCTGTTTCCTGTAGTCAGGTAAAGTGTTAATTACTGTCCAATTTTTAGGAGATGAAGCTGTCAGTACATCAAGGAGGTGCAAAGATGAAATCACTGTCGCTATCGAGTTCCACTTTCGGGATGACTTCTAGGGAGTTTAAGCAAATAGATATCTAGAAAAGAAAATCTTAGTCTTATACAATCATCATCTTATTATTTTCACCATATGACAAAAAGCTAAAGAATAAAGTTAGCGTAGCTATGTGTATTTCCTCTATGTTCACTCGCATGAGTGCGTGTGTATGTGTGTGTGAGAGAGTGCGTGCGTGCAGGCTTGACATAATGTGTTTTTACACAGATATATACATCAGTGTATGGACGATTTTAAGTCCATTTCATTTTTGTATTACCAACATTAGGACTCACTCAAAAACACACACTTATGTACACCACGTGTAAAAGAACATTTAGAAAGTTTGGTCATTAGAGCCATAGGACTATTTAATGCACTTAACTTCATGGCTTTCTCTAACGCAGGGATGCACAACCTACGGCCCGCGGGCCATATCCGGCCTGCGAAACTTCTGCCCACAGTGCAGGAAATCGGCATGTTAGTAATAAAAGAAGACCTTAAAAAAACGAAAAAAAAGGGGAAGAAGAAGTACTTATCCCCACGTAGGGGCGTTTCCCAATCTTTTCTTTCGATGGACGAACATTTCGATTCAGTTCTCCGACTTGGTGTCTCTACGATGAGGCCGGACATTCAGAAGTTGGTTTTGGGAAACAACTTCAATATCCCACTAATTATACATAATTAAGGTAAGTACAACTTGTTCTAATAAAAAATGGTATCTGCTCTATTTTTTTTCCTTTTTGTATTTTTGCGGCGAAGTGGCCCGCGACACGGCTGTCCGAAATGGATATGGCCCGCAGGCCGAAAAAGGTTGGGCATCACTGCTCTAACGTATATTAAGGAAGGAAGAATTTGTCGGTGTTGTCGAGGATTAAGAATGATCTATCTACTGAACAGGAAATTATCCTTAAGGCAGACGTCTCTGGAGTTTCGTTAAATGATTTGTATTGAGAAGTCTAACGGGTGTGCATCAAGAGCAAGTCACAAACAACTCAGAACACTGGTGTCTGGCAGTTATTCATGTCAATAGCTTGAATAATAGAAATATCGAACTTATACATCATGAAAACAACAGCACGATATATTGTGTGGTTATTGTGGGCTGCAGGTGCCTCTCCTCTTTTATACCCGCTTATTGTCAGAGGTACAGTAGTCCAGTTTATTTTAATGTGTCATTTCTTACATATTTGTTACTTAATCCATTACTTAATTTTATATCCAGTATATTCTGTCCCCTCCCCCCACCAAAAGCAATGTTTCATTGACTTAATGTAACTCACGTATAAATAGTTCGAATAATTAAAATGATTCTTACATTTGGTGTTGAATGAGTTCAGGTTGTAGAGTTGTATATTTCGTAATACCTTTGTCATACTCTCCGTTTTTCAAGAGCATTTGAGAACCCAGGACTGAAAAGTGGCTGTACTGACACCTCAGTCTTGTTCCCAGTGTATTTTCCTCCCTTAACCTAATTTATACAGTTGTGTTTGCTAATTTTCAGGCTGTTCGTGTAGATAAATTCTGTTGTGAAATTGTGTTTCCTAGACTGGCTCATTGTTATTCTATAGTGTATATTATTTCTGTCTACTGTACACATTTTACAGGTTTAAAAATGTCACCGTGTGGAAATAATGGACTTCAAGAAATAGCAGCTGGAGAAATCACTAATTTCACCTGTGAGGCTGAAGGAGAAATCCGCTGGGAAATATCACCGTGCCCGTGCAGATTTTGTAGACTGTACTGGTTTGCTGCAGAATGTTACAGAAACGATTGCGACACATACGGAGTTTCAAGAAAAACATTTAAGACAGGTTTCACTAGCACTAAATTTACATACCTGAGCATTGATGCTGTCAACAACACCGAGATATATGAAAACGAGAAGTATGTAAACGAAACTGTGTTGTGCTTTAATGACGAAATTTCCTACTGTGGAATCAACTATATTTGTGAGTTACTACTAGTTTTTTTTCTCAGAGATTTATTTGAATTACTTTAGAGTGAGAAACATTAAAAGTTACTGTTAATCAATGTGGTTTTTCAAATTTCTATATATTAAAAATTAGTGATTGTCGTTTGTGCATATTTTTAATCTGGTATATTATTTTTTAAAAGCTGAGAGAAGCAATCCCCAGTTTATGTCTAACAAAATTATGTCACTTAAAAAATAGCCATTACTTTTCTGAAACCATAAAGTTTATTACAAATTAAATACTTAAATTTTTTGAAACCCTGTCGTTCATTTATTACTTTAACGGTACACGGACGTTTCGCCGCGGGACGTTTAGGAGTCGGACATTTTGCCCACCGGCGTTTCGCCGCCGGACGTTTCGGCGCGGGGCACTTCATTTCGGCATTTCACGCGGGACCTTTAGCCGAAGTCAAGTGTGGGACGCCCCTTAGCTCACACATTTCTCTCGCCATTGTATCAATGTATCAGTGAACTCTCTCTCACTATCCCTCCTCATGTGAACCGTTAGCTCACACACTTCTCTCGCCATTGTATCAATGTTTTTTCTCAAAGCTGTTGCGCATAATCTGTGACAATCAAAGTGAACTGTCTGTGAAGTCTGTGTGTAAAATTTGTTTGAAATAAAGAATTATTGTGTAATCTAGTAGTTACTTTCATTCTTTGAGAAGTAAGTAAGCTCTCTCTCTCTCTCTGACATAATGCGGCGAAACGTCCGGCGGCGAAACGCCGGTCGGCAAAACGTCCGACTCCGAAACGTCCGGCTGAGAAACGTCCGTCGGCAAAACGTCCGCACACGTACACCACCGGGTGCCCCTGCTTCTGATTGTCAGTTTAGCGTATACTGGACTTAGAAACGCGAATATAGTCTTTTTCCGAAATCCCTAACGTCTGTATCATCTCATAAAACCTCTTACCAAACGTTGAGAAAAAATATTCTGAAGCAAGTGTTTATGCAAGCGTCCGTGGTGTGATAGTAAAGCGATGTAGCATCTTGGAGTCACCAGACAGACGGGAAAAAACCGGGTGGATGTTGTCTCTATGTTTAAAAAAAAAACTGCCCGATATTATTCAGCATCTAAGCTGGTTTCCCACGTTCTGGGAATGGGCTTGCCACTTATTGTTTAAAATTCAGAATAGTCTCGTTATATGCATTTTTACACGTTTTTATTAAGCAAAAAATTTTC
Organism: Pomacea canaliculata; assembly: GCF_003073045.1. NCBI lineage: Eukaryota > Metazoa > Mollusca > Gastropoda > Architaenioglossa > Ampullariidae > Pomacea > Pomacea canaliculata. The sequence continues at coordinate 31,720,628 of NC_037590.1, read as the reverse complement.
TTATAATAATGAATACCTCAAATTTTGAAATACTTACAAAAATTCATCAAGATCGTCTACTTTTCAAAAACTGGACCATGACTACATGCAAGAAACAATTTTTAATATTTAAAGAACGACCACATCCGCCAAGCCTGTCCTGTGGCTCAAGGCCTTCAGAAAACGATGACAGCAGTTGTACCTGCAATGCCACTAGTCTTGGACAGCCCACAGGTTACCTGAGATGGACGGTCGAAGACGAGAAAAACCAAGAGAAACTACCCACAGACCAGATAGCTCACACATCACATAGTCGACAGTCCTTAACGCTTTCACTCCACAGCCGACCGTTACTGAAATGTGACGTCATTTGGGGACAAGAGGAAATTTCTGGTGAACTCGCATTTTTTTACTTTGTGTAAAAAAAAGTAAATATGTGTCTGCATATGTATGTGTTTGCAGTTTTATTATGAATGATGAACACATCTGATCAAAACATCAAAAACCACATCCTTATTCTGTAACCTGAGGTTTGTTTTCTTACCAGTCACCGACCGTTTCTTTTATTAAACGAACTTTTTTAAAGTTTCGCGGAAAACGAGGATGAGTAAGCATCAGCAATGCTGCCATGAAGTTAACTTTAATAATACGATTTTTGGAAATCAAGCATATTATTTCCCTCAAGATGTGGTCTTTCATTTTTGGACCCAACTGACAAGGTAAGACCCTAATTTACTTTTTTGGAGTAAGATGTTTTGTGTGGTTTTTGAAACTAAAAAATAATGTGGCGTCGTGTTATTTTAAGACGACTATTTGGATAATTAAGGGCATTGAGATTATTAAATATATAAATGTAAAGAATTCACTGTATATTATATATAAAAAATTTGCTTCTTCTCATGTCTGCCAGCTATCAAATGGATAACTAGGGTGTTTTTATAATTTAAATACAATACCCCATAGATATTAGTTTACAGATAGTTTACTAGTAGATATTATTATAAAATAATACCTTAGAAATATAATAATTGACATCGTAGAATAAAGATAAAAAAGTAACAGACAGAACAGAAAAGATAAGACAACACACATAAGGGACTGGTTTACTTTCAGCAGCAAAAACAAGCCATTCATCCCAGTATTTATGCTCACCTCCCCTCAAGATCAGGCGACTGCAAGGTAAGCACTGATCTCATCCCTGGAGTAAGATAACAGTAATAGTGTCTCACAAATATGTAACCTACCCTCGCCTTTTCAAAAGGAGAATTCAGAGCCACTACAGAGTACATGGCCTACCCATCCCTTTGAACATCCCCATTCGTTTTTTTAAAGGGAAAAAAATCAGATGTTCTGATAACAAACACAAACATATCTTGCTGTAGATGATTCCATGAATGAGACCTTAGCGCAACAGCAAGTTAATAGTTTTTAAAAAATCATATTCACAGACCATCACCTGGAATAAAAAACACACAGCAATGTCTATACGGCCATTTGACAGCTCTGTTTCAGGTATATTTTGCCTTATGGTATTCGTTATATGATTACAACTGTCTAGTGGAGATCCCCACCACTTTTATGTGTTGAACTAATTCCTATGGGAGCATGAATGGGATAGGAAGAATTTTGGATGTATTGTTGCTGTTTTCAAGAGGGTGTGAACATGGTTCAGACACATTTTTTTGCCTAAAGTGCTTTTAGTTAAAGGAAATATAATTTGAATTTTTCGATAGTACTTCTCGCTTTCTCTACCTGGGCTTTATTGTTTTATCTAAGAATTCATGCAATGGCGAGGCTGCAGTAACTGAGCTGTTAACATTTGCTTTCTCAACAAATGTTGCTTTGTAGGCACACAAATCAATACTTTGCTTTTTAGAGCAACTTCCATTATTATGATTATGCGTATTCATTTATTTCTTTGTTTGTCTAACAACAAACAGCTTCCTGCCAGCAGATAAACTTGCCGTGGAAATGCATTTATGAGTATTCATTGTTGGCTGCTTGCATTGCCTTGCGACCTCATAGAACTCTTGCAAGGTGTGCCTTGTCCTTTTGTCAAACATTTGAGCCATTAAAGTATTCGCTGTCCCCTTTTCTTCCGTCAAGGTGGAAGAGCATGTTGTCTTCAAGTTTCATGGCTCGATGGAAAACATCTCGTTGATAATAATGCTGAGACATCTACACATTAGGAGGCAACATCGCTCTACTTTTCCCTTTCCGAAGATAAAGTAGAGGATAGCGGGACATGGTGTTAGTCTTATACCTGCATAAGGTAAGATGGTAATAAAGCAACAAGGATGTAAATTGCTCTTTTTCTCTCTTTCCCCAAGAAGTTCCTTTGTCCTAAACAACCGGAAATTTCCCTTAAGTCTCTCTAAATAAAAGATTGTTTAAGCTTCCGGAAGTGTAAAGCAAATTAAGGCCATGAGTATATCTCTTGACAGCAGATAAGTGTGAACAGAGCTGGGACAACAAAAGCCTCTTAGTACAGAGTTTCGGTTCCCTAAATATCCATAGATTACAATGATGTCCTTAGACCAGGTGTTGCATCCATCCATTTGGCCCTAAGTAGGATGACAAGCATTACTTTCTTTAATCCCTGATGTCTCAAACTTTTAGGAGAAAGTTTCATACATACACACACACACCAACACACACACACTTGCTCGCTAGCTTTCTTGCCAGTTTCTAGTCACTCATTTGAAGGAAAACACTTATTCAACAGATTCGCATCTACCGTAATTCGCGGGCAATAAAACAGAATGAGGTTACAAAAAGAAGAGGGTTGGCAAAAGATCTGTGCGACAACACAGTCATATCCTTGGTCTTGACTACTTTAGTCTGTCTTCCCTTGATGTACCAAAGCAATGGATATGTTGCTCTCTGAAGGTGTCGATGTGTCTGTGTGCCTGTACCGTCTACTTCTCTCTCTCTCACTCTCTCGATGGCCTAATACTAGTTTGGGTGCGTGGGTATATGGGGGCGTGAAAGTGTGTGTGTGTGCGTGCGTATGTGTGAGCGTGTGCGGACGTTTTGCCGACGGACGTTTCGCCGCCGGACGTTTCGGAGTCGGACGTTTTGCCGACCGGCGTTTCGCCGCCGGACGTTTCGTCGCATTATGTCAGAGAGAGAGAGCTTACTTACTTCTCAAAGAATGAAAGTAACTACTAGATTACACAATAATTCTTTATTTCAAACACATTTTACACACAGACTTCACAGACAGTTCACTTTGATTGTCACAGATTATGCGCAACAGCTTTGAGAAAAAACATTGATACAATGGCGAGAGAAATGTGTGAGCTAACGGTTGATATGAGGAGGGATAGTGAGAGAGAGTTCACTGATACATTGATACAATGGCGAGAGAAATGTGTGAGCGAAGGGGCGTCACACACTTGACTTCGGCTAAAGGTCCCGCGTGAAATGCCGAAATGAAGTGCCCCGCGCCGAAACGTCCGGCGGCGAAACGCCGGTCGGCAAATGGTCCGACTCCGAAACGTCCGGTGGCGAAACGTCCGGTCGGCAAAACGTCCGGCTCCGAAACGTCCGGCGGCGAAACGTCCGTGTACCGTGTGTGAGTGTATCTGTGTATTGAATATGAGATAACAAGAGAGAGGGAGAACGAAGAATCGTTTGGGTGAGAGCATGTGATATGTAATACGAAACATATTCTCCTGTCTTCGGCAGACAATTTTAGTAGAGTCCATGACCAGAGCTTGCATAACTCCATACATTGTGATTACTTAGATTAGACATGATGGTCAATGATACAACTATATATGTGTGAGTCCTATCTACAGTACACTTACAGTATAGTACTATGGATATATTTTTTACATGCATCATTACTTTACTAGGAAATATCCACATATAACAGTTTTTGAGAAGTGACTTGAACATACAGCGTTAGTCATTAGACATACATGACCTGACCTCTCCCATAATTCTTCGTCACACACACAAGAATGAAAAAGGTCATTAGAAACATTTAAAACAATATTCTTTTCGAAACAACAAGTAACACTGGAAAGGAAGATTAACTACGGGTATTTTACCCATCTTCGTGAATCATAGAGGAAATAATTCATGAACTTTTTCATATTCTCGGGAAATGGATGTGAGCATGATATAAAACTGTCTTTTGTTTCACCTCTTCCTTACAGACAGCTGCAGCTTAGATGTACATGTAGACTTTCACATGTTAATGAAGATGTGGAAAATGGGATTTATGAGAAAATTATACATCTTATTTCTGCTTCTTCTTGGTTCTTCCAGAGCCACAGGTAAAGTGGACAAGTTTTCTTCATTCATTAACTGTGTATGATTTTATTGTTTCTATTCCTAAAATTCATTTGCTGTCCTGTTACATGTCAACTGGTTTTCACCACGTGATGGTAAACTGCATGTTACAGATTATAAAAGTAAATTACAGTTTATACAAAGCGAGCAGAGTTATTAGAGAAAAGAAAGAGCTGGAATAGTAGAGAATTGTTGAGCCAGGTTTCTTGGCCAGACTGATGTTTTATACTACTTATACTGTATGCAATACAAGGAAATACATGATATTATCAATGTATCTTCTGTTAAAATGTGCATTTACAGATATAAAACTATCACCGTGTGGAAATGATGGAATGAGGGAAATAGCAGCTGACCAAGTTACATACTTCACCTGCAAGGTTGCAGTCAAGACAACAGTGAGGTGGAATTTAAGTGTCCATGACACAGGAGCTCATGAGTTGCTTGCTCTGTGTGATGGACATGTCTGTAATATCTGGCCTTATGATGAAAGATTATTTAAGGCCCGTTCTCTTGATTCCTTGCATACAACGATGGCAGTTGATGCTAGGAACACCAGTATTTACAACAGCATACATAGACTGAATGGAACTCTGTATTGCTATCGCGAAGATGGATTCAACAGGTTTACAATCGCCAGTTGCAAGCTAAACTATATAAGTAAGCATAGAATTATTTAATTTTTGTCAGATACATCAAAACCCATAATTATTAATTGTACTGTTAGTTAAAATTATACGCAAATGGATTAATAAAGTATTCAACGAGCTTTTAAAGAATTACTTTTATTTTACATGCCAACAAGGTTTTTTAGTTGCCTGAGCTCATCAAACAATAATAGTATACACCTTGATTTATGTAACAGTTCCACCAGAAGACGTTTTATGCAGAGCAGTCAATACATCCTGGACTGTCAATGTGTCATGTGTCATTGGCAATCTCTACTCCTCACGAAGTATATACAAGTGTAAACTTTTACGATTCAAGCTAGGGGTAAGTAATGATTAAAGACCTTTCAGGCAAGAAAACGAATTCAAAATCCCCTTAAAAATATGAAAACAAATGGACATTAACAAAGAACAAATGTAAAGGAAGAGTATTGTGGAATAAAACTCGCTACTTCCAGTACAATTCTAATTGATCTATCGTTAATATACAAGAGAACAAACGGGAGAATTAAATTCTTAATATACCTATCCCTGTCAGCTTTTATGTCCACTTCTCAGCCTGGTAAGGAGAGCGGGGAATCTGATCACATGTTAACAATCATTACTGTACAATCAGGATAGTCATCCATCGTCAATCATCATCATACATCAAATCTCATGAATCACCACCATCGTCGTTGTTGCTATTTTTCTCGAGTTAGCATCAGTCACTAATGTTTCTGGAAATCAGTAGGATAAGTGTCATTAAATCTTGTTCTCGCCTCAGTCCCTTCTCAGCGAATTATCTTAATCTCATTTTTCTCTCTTTTCTTGTTTGTTCAGTCAAGGAACGAGACCCTGGAGAGTATCACCATGGTCACGACACCGACTAGTAAGAGGATCACTAGGAGTGAAGTAAAGGTGTCAGGTTTCTGTCAGTTCATCACAACATTACCTGCAGAGGAAGGAAAATATAACTTTTATGTCTCTGTCACGCCAGGTGGACAAACCTACTCTACAGCTGGCGCGAAGGAATGGATTTCAGTTGGTAATTATAGTATTCTCATGTGCTAAATGTGTTTTGTTTTTTTTTGTTTTTCTTTTATTAGCAATCCGTCGCTAGAGTTTATTGAGTGATTCATATTTTCACATTTCATCTCCAGTTTTCATTCTTTTAGCATTTTTAGAACAAAAAAGTCTTTCTCATTAGTCAGCATATCTATTACAGAAATAAATCAGCTGGTTTGTCACATATGTGTGAGAGAGTGTGTGAGAGAGAGAGAGAGTGTCTTTGGGGAGGGGGATGTGTGGGCGGTGCATGTGTGTTTGTGTGTTTCTATCTTGGAGTGCGTTATCTTTTGTCTGAAAAAAGCTTTAAAATACAATAATTTTCAAATTTAAGTTAACTTTAAAAAAATTACTTTTTCTATCTGTAGAGCAACCTCTTGAACCAGAAGTCTACTGTGACCCACAATCTGGATTGTTACAAAACAATGATGTCATCTGTACGTGTAACACCAGCAATATGGGGCAACCCCCAGGGCTTTTAGGATGGAGCACAGGCAACGGCACTAACCTAGGGCTTGCAATTGAAAGGAAAAATACAATCGCCAAACCGCTAAAGTTGCATTATAAAGAGTTTCGGAGCTTGATGGATGATGAAACAGTTTGGGTTAGATGTGGCATCACATGGGGCACAACTGTTATCCAAAGGGAGATCAACATTTCTGCTGCAGTTGGTAAGGGAAAATTACTTACCCCCTGAGCAATGTTTTTTTAAATGGAAATGTTTTCTTTCTTCAGTTTCTTCCTTTTGGTCGTTTTTTCCCTCCTTGGTTGCTTCACTTTATGCCTGCCTGCCTGTATACTCGGCTGCTTGTCTGTTGCAGAATTATTTTAGAAAATATTCAGAGGTAAAGAAAAGAAATTATAGCTTTGATATCTCTGTGTCATCTGTCACTATCTCTCTCCTACTTGTGCGAAAGGAACGATTTCAGTGATATTGAGAATTCTTTCGTTTGTTCTTTTTAAAAAAGAGCTTAGCAACTCCAATCTTAAAAATACTACTTCAAGTTAGTTAATCGAGTATAGAGATTTACATAAAGAGATGTTTTATAAATCTGTTTTTGCTTCTTCAAATTTAGGGATTTCTTACTTTCTCTTTCTCTTATCTTGTCAGTGGCTTTTGGTGCTCCTGAGTTCCCCGTCTGGTTTGTTTGTCCGACACTTCCTACACCTACATTGCTTGTTCATACTCGTGAGGCAATTTGAGCTTAGTGTATTTATTATCATTTTTGGTACAATTGCAATCAAACTTTAAGTGAAAAGTGTCAAAAATAATATAAGATTACGGTCTTTAAACGGTATATCCTGGCAGCTACCCCGGAAAAAAAGTATCACGTTCAAAGAGAAATTTCGCTCTTGAAGCCGAGATGGATTTGCGAACACCAACGTCATTGTCATATGACAAGTGTCATCTCAACGGCTCCGTCATAAAGGCGAGGATACAAGCCGCTTTACAACCTTTATATACCACAAAATGTGACCGGAGTAAGTAATCATTGATTCGCCTGGTGAGAATCTGCCTTCAAATAAATGTGATTGCAATTAAAGATTTGATGAATAGAAAAGAGACTGAAATAGAAATAAAAAGAAAAAGAGAATTGTAAAGAAATAAGACACATCTGGAATCTTGTAAAAATTTGTTGTTAGCCTATCCATGCTTTCATTTCGACTGTGTCAATTTTGGAACAGTATAGTATTTGATTCGTAATTTTATTTATTCGCTGCAAATGATCTTTGTTTTGATTTTTTCAGGCTTAACGCTTATCATCCTTAAATAGATATGCACGCTTGACTGCGTTGTGATAAATAAATGTATTAAAGCAGTCTTGTTTCATTATCATGATTGCAAAGCCATTGATCTATGGTGTAACATATGAACTAATATGTAAATGAAAAAAGATATAATTCATAAATTCTGATATTTGACTATTGAAAAGGTAAAGAAAAATCTGGTACTTTCTGTTAGACATTTCAAAGACAATATTTCAAATAGGTGACCAGGCGTAATCATCAGATTCATTTATAAAATTAATTCTTTGGTGTTAAATAATTTGAAAGTCAAGTACCGATTTATGGTCTTGTATATCAAGCTAATTGCGTGGCATAACATATTTATAATATGAATTCGTGTACTTTTTGATGCAATACAGGTTAAACATTTTATTTCAAACGCCATTAACATGTTCTCTGTAAAAACGCCTGCATGATCAAACACCAGGAGTGTCTACATAAAACTAGTATGTAAAAAAAGGACATAACACCCAACAAAAGTTGAATATTTGTACTCTGCAGTCGTACCATACATATCAGTTACTCTCTTCATTATAGAACGTGTGTTGTGTGTAAGCTCAGCTCGTTGGCGTTTATGAGTTAAAAGATAGTATATTATTTTATTATTGAAAATTCTTCCACATACAAATATTTAAGAAGCTAGCCATTTATACAGAAAACGTATGAATAAACTTACAGAATAAGAACAACCAATATGAGAATATAAAATGAAAACTGTTAACTAAATGACAATTTGACATTGAATATAAAATGATAAAATACGTTTGGTTTAATTATTAAAATTCCACTAAACCAAATCATACAAGTATCAAAATGTCCTATAAAGTTTAGGCTATGCATTCTCCCCATTACATTACTTCGAGTAAAAGTTATTTAAACGCTTTACAACCTTGCTATGAAACTACCTAAGTAAGAACTCTTATAATATTCATGGAAATTAGTTCTTCACGTGCTTCTTGAATTCAGTTTAATTTGCCCTGGTCTGTAAACGCGTCCAGCCCTTGGGTTTGAAGGGCTTGACTGTGTGTAAGCGGCGGCGGGTACCGATTAGCCCTGTGTTAAGTT